>NW_027278548.1:0-174237 GCF_030028105.1 Mobula birostris | reverse complement strand
CCTGCATTGAATCATCTGCCCAGAAACTCATTATCTGAATCACAAGCCCTGAAATTCATGCCCTGCATCTCATGCCTTGAAACTGATGCCCTGAATCTCATGCCCTGAAACTCCTGCCCTCAAACACTTGCACTGAAATTCATGCCATGATTCTCCTGTCCTGAAACTCATGCCCTGAATCTCATGCCCTGAATCTCATGCCCTGAAACTCCTGTCCAGAATCTCATGCCCTGAAACTCATGCCCTGAATCTCATGACCTGAAACTCCTGCGCTGAAACTCATGCCATGAATCTCATATCCTGAAACTCACGCCCTGAATTACATGCCCTGAAACTCCCGCCCTGAAACTCATGCCCTGAAACTCATTCCCTGAATCTCATGCCCTGAAACTCAAGCCCTGATTCTCCTGCCCTGAAGCTCATGCCCTGAATCTCATGCCCTGAAACTTCTGCCCTGAAACTCATGCACTGAACCTCTTGCACTGAAACACCTGCCCTGAATCTCCTGCCCTGAAACTGCTGCCCCTGAATCTCAAGCCATGAAACCACAGACCTGAAAACCCATGCCCTGAAACTCATGTCGTGAATCTCATGCCCTGAAACTCATGTCCTGAATCTCATGCCCTGAAACTCATGCCCTGAAACTCATGCCCTGAATCTCATGCCGTGAAACTCCTGCCTTCAGACTCATGCACTGAAACTCATGCTCTGAAACTCATGCTCTGAATCTCCTGCCCTGAAACTGCTGCACTGAAACACGTGCCCTAAAACACCTGCCTTGTAACTCAAGCCCCGAATTTCATGCCCTGAATCTCCTGCCCTGAATCTCCTGCCTTGAAACTCATGCCCTGATTCTCATGCCCTGAAACTCTTGCATTGAAACACTTACCCTAAAACACATGCCCTGAATGTCATGTCCTGAATCTCCTGCCCTGAAATTCCTGCCAGGAAACACATGCCCTGAAACTCATGCCCTGAAACTCATGCCCTGAATCTCCTGCCCTGAAACTCAAGCCCTGATTCTCCTGCCCTGAAGCTCATGCCCTGAAACTTCTGCCCTGAAACTCATGCACTCAATCTCATGCGCTAAAACTCATGACCTTAAACTCAAGCCGTGAATCTCCTGGAATGAAACTCATGTCCTGAATCTCAAGCTCTGAAACTTCTGCCCTGAAACTCCTGCACTGAAATACATGCCCTAAAACACCTGCCTTGAAACTCAAGCCCCGAATCTCATGCCCTGAATCTCCTGCCCTGAAACTCATACCCTGAATCTTATGCCCTGAAACTCTTGCACTGAAAGGACCTACCCTAATACTCATGCCCTGAATCTTATGCCCTGAATCTCATGCCGTGAAACTCATGCACTGAAACTCCTGCCCTGTAACTGATGCCCTGAATCACATGCCCTGAAACTCATGCCCTGAACCTCATGCCTGAAACTCAAGCCCTGAATCTCATGCACTGAAACTCATGCCCTAAATCTCATACCCTGAAACTCCTGCCCTGAAACTCATGCACCGAAACTCATGCACTGAATCTCATGCCCTGAATCTCATGCCTTGAAACTCCTGTCCTGAATCTCATGCCCTGAAACTCATACCCTGAATCTCATGCCCTGAAACTCCTGCCCTGAAACTTTTGCCATGAATCTCATATCCTGAAACTCACGCCATGAATTACATGCCCTGAAACTCCTGCCCTGAAAGTCATGCCCTGAAACTCATGCCCTGAATCTCATGCCCTGAAACTTCTGCCCTGAAACTCATGCACTGAATCTCATGCGCTAAATCTCATGACCTTAAACTCAAGCCGTGAAACTCCTGCCAGAAACTCATGCCCTGATTCTCCTGCCCTGAAACTCATGCCCTGAAACTTCTGCCCTGAACCGCCTGCCATGAATGTCCTGCCCTGAAACTGCTGCCCTGAATCTCAAGCCCTGAAACCACAGACCTGAAACCCATGCCCTGAATGTCATGCCCTGAAATTCCTGCCCTGAAACTCATGCCCTGAATCTCATGTCCTGAAACTCTTGTACTAAAACACCTACCCTAAAACACATGTCCTGAATCTCATGTTCTGAAACTCCTGCGCTGAAACTCATGCACTGAAAGACATGCCCTGAAACTCTTGCACTGAACCTCTTGCACTGAAACACCTGCTCTGAATCTCCTGCCCTGAATCTGTTGCCCTGAATCTCAAGCCCTGAAACCACAGACCTGAAACCCATTGCCTGAAACTCATGTCGTGAATCTCATGCCCTGAAACTCCTGTCCAGAATCTCATGCCCTGAAACTCATGCCCTGAATCTCATGACCTGGAACTCCTGCGCTGAAACTCATGCCATGAATCTCATATCCTGAAACTCACGCCCTGAATTACATGCCCTGAAACTCCTGCCCTGAAACTCATGCCCTGAAACTCATTCCCTGAATCTCATGCCCTGAAACTCAAGCCCTGATTCTCCTGCCCTGAAGCTCATGCCCTGAATCTCATGCCCTGAAACTTCTGCCCTGAAACTCATGCACTGAATCTCATGCGTTAAATCTCATGACCTTAAACTCAAGCCGTGAATCTCCTGCCCTGAAACTCATGCCCTGAATCTCATGCTCTGAAACTCCTGCCCTGAAACTCATGCACTGAAAGACATGCCCTGAAACTCTTGCACTGAAACACCTGCCCTGAATCTCCTGCCCTGAAACTGCTGCCCTGAATCTCAAGCCATGAAACCACAGACCTGAAACCCATGCCCTGAAACTCATGTCGTGAATCTCATGCCCTGAAACTCCAGTCTTGAATCTCATGCCCTGAAACTCATGCCCTGAATCTCATGCCCTGAAACTCCTGCACTGAAACTCATGCCCTAAATCTCATACCCTGAATCTCCTGCCCTGAAACTCATGCACTGAATCTCATGCCCTGAATCACATGCCCTAAAACTCCTGCCCTCAAACACTTGCACTGAAATTCATGCCATGATTCTCCTGTCCTGAAACTCATGCCCTGAATCTCATGCCCTGAAACTCCTGTCCAGAATCTCATGCCCTGAAACTTATGCCCTGAATTTCATGACCTGAAACTCCTGCGCTGAAACTCATGCCATGAATCTCATATCCTGAAACTCACGCCCTGAATTACATGCCCTGAAACTCCTGCCCTGAAACTCATGCCCTGAAACTCATTCCCTGAATCTCATGCCCTGAAACTCAAGCCCTGATTCTCCTGCCCTGAAGCTCATGCCCTGAATCTCAAGCCCTGAAACTCCTGCCCTCAAACACTTGCACTGAAATTCATGCCATGATTCTCCTGTCCTGAAACTCATGCCCTGAATCTCATGCCCTGAAACTCCTGTCCAGAATCTCATGCCCTGAAACTCATGCCCTGAATCTCATGACCTGAAACTCCTGCGCTGAAACTCATGCCATGAATCTCATATCCTGAAACTCACGCCCTGAATTACATGCCCTGAAACTCCTGCCCTGAAACTCATGCCCTGAAACTCATTCCCTGAATCTCATGCCCTGAAACTTAAGCCCTGATTCTCCTGCCCTGAAGCTCATGCCCTGAATCTCATGCCCTGAAACTTCTGCCCTGAAACTCATGCACTGAATCTCATGCGTTAAATCTCATGACCTTAAACTCAAGCCGTGAATCTCCTGCCCTGAAACTCATGCCCTGAATCTCATGCTCTGAAACTCCTGCCCTGAAACTCATGCACTGAAAGACATGCCCTGAAACTCTTGCACTGAACCTCTTGCACTGAAACACCTGCCCTGAATCTCCTGCCCTGAAAATGCTGCCCTGAATCTCAAGCCATGAAACCACAGACCTGAAACCCATGCCCTGAAACTCATGTCGTGAATCTCATGCCCTGAAACTCATGTCCTGAATCTCATGCCCTGAAACTCATGCCCTGAAACTCATGCCCTGAATCTCATGCCGTGAAACTCCTGCCTTCAAACTCATGCACTGAAACTCATGCTCTGAAACTCATGCTCTGAATCTCCTGCCCTGAAACTGCTGCACTGAAACACGTGCCCTAAAACACCTGCCTTGTAGCTCAAGCCCCGAATTTCATGCCCTGAATCTCCTGCCCTGAATCTCCTGCCTTGAAACTCATGCCCTGATTCTCATGCCCTGAAACTCTTGCACTGAAACACTTACCCTAAAACACATGCCCTGAATGTCATGTCCTGAATCTCCTGCCCTGAAATTCCTGCCAGGAAACACATGCCCTGAATCTCATGCCCTGAAACTCCTGCACTGAAACTCCTGCCATGAAACTCTTACCCTGAATCTCATGCCCTGAATCTCATACCCTGAAACTCCTGCTCTGAAACTCATACGCTGAAACTCATGCCCTGAATCTCATGCCTTGAAAGTCCTGTCCTGAATCTCATGCTCTGAAACTCATGCCCTGAATCTCATGCCCTGATACTCCTGCACTGAAACTCATGCCATGAATCTCATATCCTGAAACTCACGCCCTGAATTTCATGCCCTGAAACTCCTGCCCTGAAAATCATGCCCTGAAACTCATGCCCTGAATCTCATGCCCTGAAACTCAAGCCCTGATTCTCCTGCCCTGAAACTCATGCCCTGAATCTCATGCCGTGAAACTCCTGCCCTCAAACTCATGCACTGAAACTCATGCTCTGAATATCCTGCCCCGAAACTCCTGCACCGAAACACGTGCCCTAAAACACCTGCCTTGAAACTCAAGCCCCGAATTTCATGCCCTGAATCTCCTGCCCTGAATCTCCTGCCTTGAAACACATGCCCTGAATCTCATGCCCTCAAACTCTTGCACTGAAACACCTGCCCTAAAACACATGCCCTGAAATTCCTGCCCTGAAACTCATGCCCTGATTCTCATGCCCTGAAACTCCTGCACTGAAACACCAACCCTATAACACATGCCCTGAATGTCATGCCCTGAACTCCTGCCCTGAAACTCATGCCCTGAATGTCCTGCCCTTAAACTCAAGCCGTGAATCTCATGCAGTGAAACACATGCCCTAAATCTCATACCCTGAAACTCCTGCCCTGAAACTCATGCACTGAAACGCATGCTCTGAAACTCATGCCCTGAATCTCATGCCTTGAAACTCCAGTCCTGAATCTCATGCCCTGAAACTCATGCCCTGAATCTCATGCTCTGAAACTCTTGCACTGAAACACCTACCCTAAAACTCATGCCCTGAATCTTATGCCCTGAATCTCATGCCGTGAAACTCATGCACTGAAACTCCTGCCCTGGAACTGATGCCCTGAATCTCATGCACTGAAACTCATGCCCTAAATCTCATACTCTGAAACTCCTGCCCTGAAACTCATGCACTGAAACTCATGCTCTGAAACTCATGCCCTGTATCTCATGCCTTGAAAGTCCTGTCCTGAATCTCATGCTCTGAAACTCATGCCCTGAATCTCATGCCCTGAAACTCCTGCACTGAAACTCATGCCATGAATCTCATATCCTGAAACTCACGCCCTGAATTTCATGCCCTGAAACTCCTGCCCTGAAAATCATGCCCTGAAACTCATGCCTTGAATCTCAAGCCCTGAAACCACAGACCTGAAACCCATGCCCTGAAACTCATGTCCTGAATCTCCTGCCCTGAAACTCATGCCCTGAAACTGCTGCCCTGAATCTCCTGCCTTGAAACTCATGCCCTGAATCTCATGCCCTGAATCTCCTGCACTGAATCTCCTGCCTTGAAACTCATGCCCTGAATCTCATGCCCTCAAACTCTTGCACTGAAACACCTGCCCTAAAACACATGCCCTGAATGTCATGCCCTGAAATTCCTGCCCTGAAACTCATGCCCTGAATCTCATGCCCTGAAACTCTTGCACTGAAACACCTACCCTAAAACTCATGCCCTGAATCTCATGCCCTGAAATTCATGCACCGAAACTCATCCCCTGAATCTCCTGCCCTGAAACTCATGCCCTGAATCTCATACCCTGAAACTCCTGCCCTGAAACTCATACGCTGAAACTCATGCCCTGAATCTCATGCCTTGAAACTCCAGTCTTGAATCTCATGCCCTGAAACTCATGCCCTGAATCTCATGCCCTGAAACTCCTGCACTGAAACTCATGCCCTAAATCTCATACCCAGAATCTCCTGCCCTGAAGGTCATGCCCTGAAACTCATGCCCTGAATCACATGCCCTAAAACTCCTGCATTGAATCATCTGCCCAGAAACTCATTATCTGAATCACAAGCCCTGAAATTCATGCCCTGTATCTCATGCCTTGAAACTGATGCCCTGAATCTCATGCCCTGAAACTCCTGCCCTCAAACACTTGCACTGAAATTCATGCCATGATTCTCCTGTCCTGAAACTCATGCCCTGAATCTCATGCCCTGAATCTCATGCCCTGAAACTCCTGTCCAGAATCTCATGCCCTGAAACTCATGCCCTGAATGTCATGACCTGGAACTCCTGCGCTGAAACTCATGCCATGAATCTCATATCCTGAAACTCACGCCCTGAATTACATGCCCTGAAACTCCTGCCCTGAAACTCATGCCCTGAAACTCATTCCCTGAATCTCATGCCCTGAAACTCAAGCCCTGATTCTCCTGCCCTGAAGCTCATGCCCTGAATCTCATGCCCTGAAACTTCTGCCCTGAAACTCATGCACTGAATCTCATGCGTTAAATCTCATGACCTTAAACTCAAGCCGTGAATCTCCTGCCCTGAAACTCATGCCCTGAATCTCATGCTCTGAAACTCCTGCCCTGAAACTCATGCACTGAAAGACATGCCCTGAAACTCTTGCACTGAACCTCTTGCACTGAAACACCTGCCCTGAATCTTCTGCCCTGAAACTGCTGCCCTGAATCTCAAGCCATGAAACTCATGCACTGAAACTCCTGCCCTGGAACTGATGCCCTGAATCTCATGCACTGAAACTCATGCCCTAAATCCCATACTCTGAAACTCCTGCCCTGAAACTCATGCACTGAAACTCATGCTCTGAAACTCATGCCCTGAATCTCATGCCCTGAAATTCCTGCCCTGAAACTCATGCCCTGAATCTCATGCCCTGAAACTGTTGCACTGAAACACCTACCCTAAAACTCATGCCCTGAATCTCATGCCCTGAAATTCCTGCCAGGAAACACATGCCCTGAATCTCATGCCCTGAAACTCCTGCACTGAAACTCCTGCCATGAAACTCTTACCCTGAATCTCATGTCCTGAATCTCATGCCCTGAAACTCATGCCCTGAATCTCATGACGTGAAACTCCTGCCCTCAAACTCATGCACTGATAATCATGCCCTGAATCTCCTGTCCTTAAACTCATGCCCTGAATCTCATGCCCTGAAATTCATGCACCGAAACTCATCCCCTGAATCTCCTGCCCTGAAACTCATGCCCTGAATCTCATACCCTGAAACTCCTGCCCTGAAACTCATACGCTGAAACTCATGCCCTGAATCTCATGCCTTGAAACTCCAGTCTTGAATCTCATGCCCTGAAACTCATGCCCTGAATCTCATGCCCTGAAACTCCTGCACTGAAACTCATGCCCTAAATCTCATACCCAGAATCTCCTGCCCTGAAACTCATGCACTGAATCTCATGCCCTGAATCACATGCCCTAAAACTCCTGCATTGAATCATCTGCCCAGAAACTCATTAACTGAATCACAAGCCCTGAAATTCATGCCCTGTATCTTATGCCTTGAAACTGATGCCCTGAATCTCATGCCCTGAAACTCCTGCCCTCAAACACTTGCACTGAAATTCATGCCATGATTCTCCTGTCCTGAAACTCATGCCCTGAATCTCATGCCCTGAATCTCATGCCCTGAAACTCCTGTCCAGAATCTCATGCCCTGAAACTCATGCCCTGAATCTCATGACCTGAAACTCCTGCGCTGAAACTCATGCCATGAATCTCATATCCTGAAACACACGCCCTGAATTACATGCCCTGAAACTCCTGCCCTGAAACTCATGCCCTGAAACTCATTCCCTGAATCTCATGCCCTGAAACTCAAGCCCTGATTCTCCTGCCCTGAAGCTCATGCCCTGAATCTCATGCCCTGAAACTTCTGCCCTGAAACTCATGCACTGAATCTCATGCGTTAAATCTCATGACCTTAAACTCAAGCCGTAAATCTCCTGCCCTGAAACTCATGCCCTGAATCTCATGCTCTGAAACTCCTGCCCTGAAACTCATGCACTGAAAGACATGCCCTGAAACTCTTGCACTGAACCTCTTGCACTGAAACACCTGCCCTGAATCTCCTGCCCTGAAACTGCTGCCCTGAATCTCAAGCCATGAAACCACAGACCTGAAACCCATGCCCTGAAACTCATGTCGTGAATCTCATGCCCTGAAACTCCAGTCTTGAATCTCATGCCCTGAAACTCATGCCCTGAATCTCATGCCCTGAAACTCCTGCACTGAAACTCATGCCCTAAATCTCATACCCTGAATCTCCTGCCCTGAAACTCATGCACTGAATCTCATGCCCTGAATCACATGCCCTAAAACTCCTGCATTGAATCATCTGCCCAGAAACTCATTATCTGAATCACAAGCCCTGAAATTCATGCCCTGCATCTCATGCCTTGAAACTGATGCCCTGAATCTCATGCCCTGAAACTCCTGCCCTCAAACACTTGCACTGAAATTCATGCCATGATTCTCCTGTCCTGAAACTCATGCCCTGCATCTCATGCCCTGAATCTCATGCCCTGAAACTCCTGTCCAGAATCTCATGCCCTGAAACTCATGCCCTGAATCTCATGACCTGAAACTCCTGCGCTGAAACTCATGCCATGAATCTCATATCCTGAAACTCACGCCCTGAATTACATGCCCTGAAACTCCCGCCCTGAAACTCATGCCCTGAAACTCATTCCCTGAATCTCATGCCCTGAAACTCAAGCCCTGATTCTCCTGCCCTGAAGCTCATGCCCTGAATCTCATGCCCTGAAACTTCTGCCCTGAAACTCATGCACTGAATCTCATGCGTTAAATCTCATGACCTTAAACTCAGGACGTGAATCTCCTGCCCTGAAACTCATGCCCTGAATCTCATGCTCTGAAACTCCTGCCCTGAAACTCATGCACTGAAAGACATGCCCTGAAACTCTTGCACTGAACCTCTTGCACTGAAACACCTGCCCTGAATCTCCTGCCCTGAAACTGCTGCCCTGAATCTCAAGCCATGAAACCACAGACCTGAAACCCATGCCCTGAAACTGATGTCGTGAATCTCATGCCCTGAAACTCATGTCCTGAATCTCATGCCCTGAAACTCATGCCCTGAAACTCATGCCCTGAATCTCATGCCATGAAACTCCTGCCTTCAGACTCATGCACTGAAACTCATGCTCTGAAACTCATGCTCTGAATCTCCTGCCCTGAAACTGCTGCACTGAAACACGTGCCCTAAAACACCTGCCTTGTAACTCAAGCCCCGAATTTCATGCCCTGAATCTCCTGCCCTGAATCTCCTGCCTTGAAACTCATGCCCTGATTCTCATGCCCTGAAACTCTTGCATTGAAACACTTACCCTAAAACACATGCCCTGAATGTCATGTCCTGAATCTCCTGCCCTGAAATTCCTGCCAGGAAACACATGCCCTGAAACTCATGCCCTGAAACTCATGCCCTGAATCTCCTGCCCTGAAACTCAAGCCCTGATTCTCCTGCCCTGAAGCTCATGCCCTGAAACTTCTGCCCTGAAACTCATGCACTCAATCTCATGCGCTAAAACTCATGACCTTAAACTCAAGCCGTGAATCTCCTGGACTGAAACTCATGTCCTGAATCTCAAGCTCTGAAACTTCTGCCCTGAAACTCCTGCACTGAAATACATGCCCTAAAACACCTGCCTTGAAACTCAAGCCCCGAATCTCATGCCCTGAATCTCCTGCCCTGAAACTCATACCCTGAATCTTATGCCCTGAAACTCTTGCACTGAAAGACCTACCCTAATACTCATGCCCTGAATCTTATGCCCTGAATCTCATGCCGTGAAACTCATGCACTGAAACTCCTGCCCTGTAACTGATGCCCTGAATCACATGCCCTGAAACTCATGCCCTGAACCTCATGCCCTGAAACTCAAGCCCTGAATCTCATGCACTGAAACTCATGCCCTAAATCTCATACCCTGAAACTCCTGCCCTGAAACTCATGCACCGAAACTCATGCACTGAATCTCATGCCCTGAATCTCATGCCTTGAAACTCCTGTCCTGAATCTCATGCCCTGAAACTCATACCCTGAATCTCATGCCCTGAAACTCCTGCCCTGAAACTTTTGCCATGAATCTCATATCCTGAAACTCACGCCATGAATTACATGCCCTGAAACTCCTGCCCTGAAAGTCATGCCCTGAAACTCATGCCCTGAATCTCATGCCCTGAAACTTCTGCCCTGAAACTCATGCACTGAATCTCATGCGCTAAATCTCATGACCTTAAACTCAAGCCGTGAACCTCCTGCCCAGAAACTCATGCCCTGATTCTCCTGCCCTGAAACTCATGCCCTGAAACTTCTGCCCTGAAACGCCTGCCATGAATGTCCTGCCCTGAAACTGCTGCCCTGAATCTCAAGCCCTGAAACCACAGACCTGAAACCCATGCCCTGAATGTCATGCCCTGAAATTCCTGCCCTGAAACTCATGCCCTGAATCTCATGTCCTGAAACTCTTGTACTAAAACACCTACCCTAAAACACATGTCCTGAATCTCATGTTCTGAAACTCCTGCGCTGAAACTCATGCACTGAAAGACATGCCCTGAAACTCTTGCACTGAACCTCTTGCACTGAAACACCTGCTCTGAATCTCCTGCCCTGAATCTGTTGCCCTGAATCTCAAGCCCTGAAACCACAGACCTGAAACCCATTGCCTGAAACTCATGTCGTGAATCTCATGCCCTGAAACTCCTGTCCAGAATCTCATGCCCTGAAACTCATGCCCTGAATCTCATGACCTGGAACTCCTGCGCTGAAACTCATGCCATGAATCTCATATCCTGAAACTCACGCCCTGAATTACATGCCCTGAAACTCCTGCCCTGAAACTCATGCCCTGAAACTCATTCCCTGAATCTCATGCCCTGAAACTCAAGCCCTGATTCTCCTGCCCTGAAGCTCATGCCCTGAATCTCATGCCCTGAAACTTCTGCCCTGAAACTCATGCACTGAATCTCATGCGTTAAATCTCATGACCTTAAACTCAAGCCGTGAATCTCCTGCCCTGAAACTCATGCCCTGAATCTCATGCTCTGAAACTCCTGCCCTGAAACTCATGCACTGAAAGACATGCCCTGAAACTCTTGCACTGAAACACCTGCCCTGAATCTCCTGCCCTGAAACTGCTGCCCTGAATCTCAAGCCATGAAACCACAGACCTGAAACCCATGCCCTGAAACTCATGTCGTGAATCTCATGCCCTGAAACTCCAGTCTTGAATCTCATGCCCTGAAACTCATGCCCTGAATCTCATGCCCTGAAACTCCTGCACTGAAACTCATGCCCTAAATCTCATACCCTGAATCTCCTGCCCTGAAACTCATGCACTGAATCTCATGCCCTGAATCACATGCCCTAAAACTCGTGCCCTCAAACACTTGCACTGAAATTCATGCCATGATTCTCCTGTCCTGAAACTCATGCCCTGAATCTCATGCCCTGAAACTCCTGTCCAGAATCTCATGCCCTGAAACTTATGCCCTGAATTTCATGACCTGAAACTCCTGCGCTGAAACTCATGCCATGAATCTCATATCCTGAAACTCACGCCCTGAATTACATGCCCTGAAACTCCTGCCCTGAAACTCATGCCCTGAAACTCATTCCCTGAATCTCATGCCCTGAAACTCAAGCCCTGATTCTCCTGCCCTGAAGCTCATGCCCTGAATCTCAAGCCCTGAAACTCCTGCCCTCAAACACTTGCACTGAAATTCATGCCATGATTCTCCTGTCCTGAAACTCATGCCCTGAATCTCATGCCCTGAAACTCCTGTCCAGAATCTCATGCCCTGAAACTCATGCCCTGAATCTCATGACCTGAAACTCCTGCGCTGAAACTCATGCCATGAATCTCATATCCTGAAACTCACGCCCTGAATTACATGCCCTGAAACTCCTGCCCTGAAACTCATGCCCTGAAACTCATTCCCTGAATCTCATGCCCTGAAACTTAAGCCCTGATTCTCCTGCCCTGAAGCTCATGCCCTGAATCTCATGCCCTGAAACTTCTGCCCTGAAACTCATGCACTGAATCTCATGCGTTAAATCTCATGACCTTAAACTCAAGCCGTGAATCTCCTGCCCTGAAACTCATGCCCTGAATCTCATGCTCTGAAACTCCTGCCCTGAAACTCATGCACTGAAAGACATGCCCTGAAACTCTTGCACTGAACCTCTTGCACTGAAACACCTGCCCTGAATCTCCTGCCCTGAAACTGCTGCCCTGAATCTCAAGCCATGAAACCACAGACCTGAAACCCATGCCCTGAAACTCATGTCGTGAATCTCATGCCCTGAAACTCATGTCCTGAATCTCATGCCCTGAAACTCATGCCCTGAAACTCATGCCCTGAATCTCATGCCGTGAAACTCCTGCCTTCAAACTCATGCACTGAAACTCATGCTCTGAAACTCATGCTCTGAATCTCCTGCCCTGAAACTGCTGCACTGAAACACGTGCCCTAAAACACCTGCCTTGTAGCTCAAGCCCCGAATTTCATGCCCTGAATCTCCTGCCCTGAATCTCCTGCCTTGAAACTCATGCCCTGATTCTCATGCCCTGAAACTCTTGCACTGAAACACTTACCCTAAAACACATGCCCTGAATGTCATGTCCTGAATCTCCTGCCCTGAAATTCCTGCCAGGAAACACATGCCCTGAATCTCATGCCCTGAAACTCCTGCACTGAAACTCCTGCCATGAAACTCTTACCCTGAATCTCATGAACTGAATCTCATACCCTGAAACTCCTGCTCTGAAACTCATACGCTGAAACTCATGCCCTGAATCTCATGCCTTGAAAGTCCTGTCCTTAATCTCATGCTCTGAAACTCATGCCCTGAATCTCATGCCCTGATACTCCTGCACTGAAACTCATGCCATGAATCTCATATCCTGAAACTCACGCCCTGAATTTCATGCCCTGAAACTCCTGCCCTGAAAATCATGCCCTGAAACTCATGCCCTGAATCTCATGCCCTGAAACTCAAGCCCTGATTCTCCTGCCCTGAAACTCATGCCCTGAATCTCATGCCGTGAAACTCCTGCCCTCAAACTCATGCACTGAAACTCATGCTCTGAATATCCTGCCCCGAAACTCCTGCACCGAAACACGTGCCCTAAAACACCTGCCTTGAAACTCAAGCCCCGAATTTCATGCCCTGAATCTCCTGCCCTGAATCTCCTGCCTTGAAACACATGCCCTGAATCTCATGCCCTCAAACTCTTGCACTGAAACACCTGCCCTAAAACACATGCCCTGAAATTCCTGCCCTGAAACTCATGCCCTGATTCTCATGCCCTGAAACTCCTGCACTGAAACACCAACCCTATAACACATGCCCTGAATGTCATGCCCTGAACTCCTGCCCTGAAACTCATGCCCTGAATGTCCTGCCCTTAAACTCAAGCCGTGAATCTCATGCAGTGAAACACATGCCCTAAATCTCATACCCTGAAACTCCTGCCCTGAAACTCATGCACTGAAACGCATGCTCTGAAACTCATGCCCTGAATCTCATGCCTTGAAACTCCAGTCCTGAATCTCATGCCCTGAAACTCATGCCCTGAATCTCATGCTCTGAAACTCTTGCACTGAAACACCTACCCTAAAACTCATGCCCTGAATCTTATGCCCTGAATCTCATGCCGTGAAACTCATGCACTGAAACTCCTGCCCTGGAACTGATGCCCTGAATCTCATGCACTGAAACTCATGCCCTAAATCTCATACTCTGAAACTCCTGCCCTGAAACTCATGCACTGAAACTCATGCTCTGAAACTCATGCCCTGTATCTCATGCCTTGAAAGTCCTGTCCTGAATCTCATGCTCTGAAACTCATGCCCTGAATCTCATGCCCTGAAACTCCTGCACTGAAACTCATGCCATGAATCTCATATCCTGAAACTCACGCCCTGAATTTCATGCCCTGAAACTCCTGCCCTGAAAATCATGCCCTGAAACTCATGCCTTGAATCTCAAGCCCTGAAACCACAGACCTGAAACCCATGCCCTGAAACTCATGTCCTGAATCTCCTGCCCTGAAACTCATGCCCTGAAACTGCTGCCCTGAATCTCCTGCCTTGAAACTCATGCCCTGAATCTCATGCCCTGAATCTCCTGCACTGAATCTCCTGCCTTGAAACTCATGCCCTGAATCTCATGCCCTCAAACTCTTGCACTGAAACACCTGCCCTAAAACACATGCCCTGAATGTCATGCCCTGAAATTCCTGCCCTGAAACTCATGCCCTGAATCTCATGCCCTGAAACTCTTGCACTGAAACACCTACCCTAAAACTCATGCCCTGAATCTCATGCCCTGAAATTCATGCACCGAAACTCATCCCCTGAATCTCCTGCCCTGAAACTCATGCCCTGAATCTCATACCCTGAAACTCCTGCCCTGAAACTCATACGCTGAAACTCATGCCCTGAATCTCATGCCTTGAAACTCCAGTCTTGAATCTCATGCCCTGAAACTCATGCCCTGAATCTCATGCCCTGAAACTCCTGCACTGAAACTCATGCCCTAAATCTCATACCCAGAATCTCCTGCCCTGAAGGTCATGCCCTGAAACTCATGCCCTGAATCACATGCCCTAAAACTCCTGCATTGAATCATCTGCCCAGAAACTCATTATCTGAATCACAAGCCCTGAAATTCATGCCCTGTATCTCATGCCTTGAAACTGATGCCCTGAATCTCATGCCCTGAAACTCCTGCCCTCAAACACTTGCACTGAAATTCATGCCATGATTCTCCTGTCCTGAAACTCATGCCCTGAATCTCATGCCCTGAATCTCATGCCCTGAAACTCCTGCACTGAAACTCATGCCCTAAATCTCATACCCAGAATCTCCTGCCCTGAAGGTCATGCCCTGAAACTCATGCCCTGAATCACATGCCCTAAAACTCCTGCATTGAATCATCTGCCCAGAAACTCATTATCTGAATCACAAGCCCTGAAATTCATGCCCTGTATCTCATGCCTTGAAACTGATGCCCTGAATCTCATGCCCTGAAACTCCTGCCCTCAAACACTTGCACTGAAATTCATGCCATGATTCTCCTGTCCTGAAACTCATGCCCTGAATCTCATGCCCTGAATCTCATGCCCTGAAACTCCTGTCCAGAATCTCATGCCCTGAAACTCATGCCCTGAATCTCATGACCTGGAACTCCTGCGCTGAAACTCATGCCATGAATCTCATATCCTGAAACTCACGCCCTGAATTACATGCCCTGAAACTCCTGCCCTGAAACTCATGCCCTGAAACTCATTCCCTGAATCTCATGCCCTGAAACTCAAGCCCTGATTCTCCTGCCCTGAAGCTCATGCCCTGAATCTCATGCCCTGAAACTTCTGCCCTGAAACTCATGCACTGAATCTCATGCGTTAAATCTCATGACCTTAAACTCAAGCCGTGAATCTCCTGCCCTGAAACTCATGCCCTGAATCTCATGCTCTGAAACTCCTGCCCTGAAACTCATGCACTGAAAGACATGCCCTGAAACTCTTGCACTGAACCTCTTGCACTGAAACACCTGCCCTGAATCTCCTGCCCTGAAACTGCTGCCCTGAATCTCAAGCCATGAAACTCATGCACTGAAACTCCTGCCCTGGAACTGATGCCCTGAATCTCATGCACTGAAACTCATGCCCTAAATCTCATACTCTGAAACTCCTGCCCTGAAACTCATGCACTGAAACTCATGCTCTGAAACTCATGCCCTGAATCTCATGCCTTGAAAGTCCTGTCCTGAATCTCATGCCCTGAAACTCATGCCCTGAATCTCATGCCCTGAAACTCCTGCACTGAAACTCATGCCATGAATCTCATATCCTGAAACTCACGCCCTGAATTTCATGCCCTGAAACTCCTGCCCTGAAAATCATGCCCTGAAACTCATGCCTTGAATCTCAAGCTCTGAAACCACAGACCTGAAACCCATGCCCTGAAACTCATGTCCTGAATCTCCTGCCCTGAAACTCATGCCCTGAAACTGCTGCCCTGAATCTCCTGCCTTGAAACTCATGCCCTGAATCTCATGCCCTGAATCTCCTGCCCTGAATCTCCTGCCTTGAAACTCATGCCCTGAATCTCATGCCCTCAAACTCTTGCACTGAAACACCTGCCCTAAAACACATGCCCTGAATGTCATGCCCTGAAATTCCTGCCCTGAAACTCATGCCCTGAATCTCATGCCCTGAAACTCTTGCACTGAAACACCTACCCTAAAACTCATGCCCTGAATCTCATGCCCTGAAATTCCTGCCAGGAAACACATGCCCTGAATCTCATGCCCTGAAACTCCTGCACTGAAACTCCTGCCATGAAACTCTTACCCTGAATCTCATGTCCTGAATCTCATGCCCTGAAACTCATGCCCTGAATCTCATGACGTGAAACTCCTGCCCTCAAACTCATGCACTGATAATCATGCCCTGAATCTCCTGTCCTTAAACTCATGCCCTGAATCTCATGCCCTGAAATTCATGCACCGAAACTCATCCCCTGAATCTCCTGCCCTGAAACTCATGCCCTGAATCTCATACCGTGAAACTCCTGCACTGAAACTCATACGCTGAAACTCATGCCCTGAATCTCATGCCTTGAAACTCCAGTCTTGAATCTCATGCCCTGAAACTCATGCCCTGAATCTCATGCCCTGAAACTCCTGCACTGAAACTCATGCCCTAAATCTCATACCCAGAATCTCCTGCCCTGAAACTCATGCACTGAATCTCATGCCCTGAATCACATGCCCTAAAACTCCTGCATTGAATCATCTGCCCAGAAACTCATTAACTGAATCACAAGCCCTGAAATTCATGCCCTGTATCTTATGCCTTGAAACTGATGCCCTGAATCTCATGCCCTGAAACTCCTGCCCTCAAACACTTGCACTGAAATTCATGCCATGATTCTCCTGTCCTGAAACTCATGCCCTGAATCTCATGCCCTGAATCTCATGCCCTGAAACTCCTGTCCAGAATCTCATGCCCTGAAACTCATGCCCTGAATCTCATGACCTGAAACTCCTGCGCTGAAACTCATGCCATGAATCTCATATCCTGAAACTCACGCCCTGAATTACATGCCCTGAAACTCCTGCCCTGAAACTCATGCCCTGAAACTCATTCCCTGAATCTCATGCCCTGAAACTCAAGCCCTGATTCTCCTGCCCTGAAGCTCATGCCCTGAATCTCATGCCCTGAAACTTCTGCCCTGAAACTCATGCACTGAATCTCATGCGTTAAATCTCATGACCTTAAACTCAAGCCGTAAATCTCCTGCCCTGAAACTCATGCCCTGAATCTCATGCTCTGAAACTCCTGCCCTGAAACTCATGCACTGAAAGACATGCCCTGAAACTCTTGCACTGAACCTCTTGCACTGAAACACCTGCCCTGAATCTCCTGCCCTGAAACTGCTGCCCTGAATCTCAAGCCATGAAACCACAGACCTGAAACCCATGCCCTGAAACTCATGTCGTGAATCTCATGCCCTGAAACTCCAGTCTTGAATCTCATGCCCTGAAACTCATGCCCTGAATCTCATGCCCTGAAACTCCTGCACTGAAACTCATGCCCTAAATCTCATACCCTGAATCTCCTGCCCTGAAACTCATGCACTGAATCTCATGCCCTGAATCACATGCCCTAAAACTCCTGCATTGAATCATCTGCCCAGAAACTCATTATCTGAATCACAAGCCCTGAAATTCATGCCCTGCATCTCATGCCTTGAAACTGATGCCCTGAATCTCATGCCCTGAAACTCCTGCCCTCAAACACTTGCACTGAAATTCATGCCATGATTCTCCTGTCCTGAAACTCATGCCCTGAATCTCATGCCCTGAATCTCATGCCCTGAAACTCCTGTCCAGAATCTCATGCCCTGAAACTCATGCCCTGAATCTCATGACCTGAAACTCCTGCGCTGAAACTCATGCCATGAATCTCATATCCTGAAACTCACGCCCTGAATTACATGCCCTGAAACTCCCGCCCTGAAACTCATGCCCTGAAACTCATTCCCTGAATCTCATGCCCTGAAACTCAAGCCCTGATTCTCCTGCCCTGAAGCTCATGCCCTGAATCTCATGCCCTGAAACTTCTGCCCTGAAACTCATGCACTGAATCTCATGCGTTAAATCTCATGACCTTAAACTCAAGACGTGAATCTCCTGCCCTGAAACTCATGCCCTGAATCTCATGCTCTGAAACTCCTGCCCTGAAACTCATGCACTGAAAGACATGCCCTGAAACTCTTGCACTGAACCTCTTGCACTGAAACACCTGCCCTGAATCTCCTGCCCTGAAACTGCTGCCCTGAATCTCAAGCCATGAAACCACAGACCTGAAACCCATGCCCTGAAACTCATGTCGTGAATCTCATGCCCTGAAACTCATGTCCTGAATCTCATGCCCTGAAACTCATGCCCTGAAACTCATGCCCTGAATCTCATGCCGTGAAACTCCTGCCTTCAAACTCATGCACTGAAACTCATGCTCTGAAACTCATGCTCTGAATCTCCTGCCCTGAAACTGCTGTACTGAAACACGTGCCCTAAAACACCTGCCTTGTAACTCAAGCCCCGAATTTCATGCCCTGAATCTCCTGCCCTGAATCTCCTGCCTTGAAACTCATGCCCTGATTCTCATGCCCTGAAACTCTTGCACTGAAACACTTACCCTAAAACACATGCCCTGAATGTCATGTCCTGAATCTCCTGCCCTGAAATTCCTGCCAGGAAACACATGCCCTGAAACTCATGCCCTGAAACTCATGCCCTGAATCTCCTGCCCTGAAACTCAAGCCCTGATTCTCCTGCCCTGAAGCTCATGCCCTGAAACTTCTGCCCTGAAACTCATGCACTCAATCTCATGCGCTAAAACTCATGACCTTAAACTCAAGCCGTGAATCTCCTGGACTGAAACTCATGTCCTGAATCTCAAGCTCTGAAACTTCTGCCCTGAAACTCCTGCACTGAAATACATGCCCTAAAACACCTGCCTTGAAACTCAAGCCCCGAATCTCATGCCCTGAATCTCCTGCCCTGAAACTCATACCCTGAATCTTATGCCCTGAAACTCTTGCACTGAAAGACCTACCCTAATACTCATGCCCTGAATCTTATGCCCTGAATCTCATGCCGTGAAACTCATGCACTGAAACTCCTGCCCTGTAACTGATGCCCTGAATCACATGCCCTGAAACTCATGCCCTGAACCTCATGCCCTGAAACTCAAGCCCTGAATCTCATGCACTGAAACTCATGCCCTAAATCTCATACCCTGAAACTCCTGCCCTGAAACTCATGCACCGAAACTCATGCACTGAATCTCATGCCCTGAATCTCATGCCTTGAAACTCCTGTCCTGAATCTCATGCCCTGAAACTCATACCCTGAATCTCATGCCCTGAAACTCCTGCCCTGAAACTTATGCCATGAATCTCATATCCTGGAACTCACGCCATGAATTACATGCCCTGAAACTCCTGCCCTGAAAGTCATGCCCTGAAACTCATGCCCTGAATCTCATGCCCTGAAACTTCTGCCCTGAAACTCATGCACTGAATCTCATGCGCTAAATCTCATGACCTTAAACTCAAGCCGTGAAACTCCTGCCCAGAAACTCATGCCCTGATTCTCCTGCCCTGAAACTCATGCCCTGAAACTTCTGCCCTGAACCGCCTGCCATGAATGTCCTGCCCTGAAACTGCTGCCCTGAAGCTCAAGCCCTGAAACCACAGACCTGAAACCCATGCCCTGAATGTCATGCCCTGAAATTCCTGCCCTGAAACTCATGCCCTGAATCTCATGTCCTGAAACTCTTGTACTAAAACACCTACCCTAAAACACATGTCCTGAATCTCATGTTCTGAAACTCCTGCGCTGAAACTCATGCACTGAAAGACATGCCCTGAAACTCTTGCACTGAACCTCTTGCACTGAAACAGCTGCTCTGAATCTCCTGCCCTGAATCTGTTGCCCTAAATCTCAAGCCCTGAAACCACAGACCTGAAACCCATTGCCTGAAACTCATGTCGTGAATCTCATGCCCTGAAACTCATGTCCTGAATCTCATGCCCTGAAACTCATGCCCTGAAACTCATGCCCTGAATCTCATGCCGTGAAACTCCTGCCCTCACACTCATGCACTGAAACTCATGCTCTGAATCTCCTGCCCTGAAACTCCTGCACTGAAACACGTGCCCTAAAACACCTGCCTTGAAACTCAAGTCCCGAATTTCATGCCCTGAATCTCCTGCCTTGAAACTCATGCCCTGAATCTCATGCTCTCAAACTCTTGCACTGAAACACCTGCCCTAAAACTCATGCCCTGAATGTCATGCCCTGAAATTCCGGCCCTGAAACTCATGCCCTGAATCTCATGTCCTGAAACTCTTGCACTAAAACACCTACCCTAAAACACATGCCCTGAATCTCATGTTCTGAAACTCCTGCCTTGAAACTCATGCACTGAAAGACATGCCCTGAAACTCTTGTACTGAACCTCTTGCACTGAAACACCTGCCCTGAATCTCCTGCCCTGAATCTGCTGCCCTGAATCTCAAGCCCTGAAACCACACACCTGAAACCCATGCCCTGAAACTCATGTCCTGAATCTCATGCCCTGAAACTCATGCCCTGAAACTCATGCCCTGAATCTCCTGCCTTGAAACTCATGCCCTAATTCTCATGCCCTGAAACTCTTGCACTGAAACACCTACCCTAAAACACATGCCCTGAATGTCATGTCCTGAAACACCTACCCTGAAACTCATGCCCTGAAACTCATGCCCTGAATCTCCTGTCCTGAAACTCATGCCCTGATTCTCCTGCCCTGAAGCTCATGCCCTGAAACTTTTGCCCTGAAACTCATGCACTCAATCTCATGCGATAAAACTCATGACCTTAAACTCATGCCGTGAATCTCCTGGACTGAAACTCATGTCCTGAATCTCAAGCTCTGAAACTTCTGCCCTGAAACTCCTGCACTGAAATACATGCCCTAAAACACCTGCCTTGAAACTCAAGCCCCGAATCTCATGCCCTGAATCTCCTGCCCAGAATCTCCTGCCTTGAAACTCATGCCCTGAATCTCATGCCCTCAAACTCCTGTACTGTAACACCTGCCCTGAAACACATGCCCTGAATGTCATGCCCTGAATTTCCTGCCCTGAAACTCATACCCTGAATCTTATGCCCTGAAACTCTTGCACTGAAAGACCTACCCTAATACTCATGCCCTGAATCTTATGCCCTGAATCTCATGCCGTGAAACTCATGCACTGAAACTCCTGCCCTGTAACTGATGCCCTGAATCACATGCCCTGAAACTCATGCCCTGAACCTCATGCCCTGAAACTCAAGCCCTGAATCTCATGCACTGAAACTCATGCCCTAAATCTCATACCCTGAAACTCCTGCCCTGAAACTCATGCACTGAAACTCATGCACTGAAACTCATGCCCTGAATCTCATGCCTTGAAACTCCTGTCCTGAATCTCATGCCCTGAAACTGCTGCACTGAAACACGTGCCCTAAAACACCTGCCTTGAAAGTCAAGCCCCGAATTTCATGCCCTGAATCTCCTGCCCTGAATCTCCTGCCTTGAAACTCATGCCCTGATTCTCATGCCCTGAAACTCTTGCACTGAAACACTTACCCTAAAACACATGCCCTGAATGTCATGTCCTGAAACACCTACCCTGAAACTCATGGCCTGAAACTCATGCCCTGAATCTCCTGCCCTGAAACTCAAGCCCTGATTCTCCTGCCCTGAAACTCATGCCCTGAATCTCATGCCCTGAAACTTCTTCCCTGAAACTCATGCACTGAATCTCATTCGCTAAAACTCATGACCTTAAACTCAAGCCGTGAATCTCCTGGACTGAAACTCATGTCCTGAATCTCAAGCTCTGAAACTTCTGCCCTGAAACTCCTGCACTGAAATACATGCCCTAAAACACCTGCATTGAAACTCAAGCCCCGAATCTCATGCCCTGAATCTCCTGCCCAGAATCTCCTGCCTCGGAACTCATGCCCTGAATCTCATGTCCTCAAACTCTTGCACTGTAACACCTGCCCTAAAACACATGCCCTGAATGTCATTCCCTGAATTTCCTGCCCTGAAACTCATACCCTGAATCTCATGCCCTGAAACTGTTGCACTGAAAGACCTACCCTAATACTCATGCCCTGAATCTTATGCCCTGAATCTCATGCCGTGAAACTCATGCACTGAAACTCCTGCCCTGTAACTGATGCCCTGAATCACATGCCCTGAAACTCATGCCCTGAACCTCATGCCCTGAAACTCAAGCCCTGAATCTCATGCACTGAAACTCATGCCCTAAATCTCATACCCTGAAACTCCTGCCCTGAAACTCATGCACCGAAACTCATGCACTGAATCTCATGCCCTGAATCTCATGCCTTGAAACTCCTGTCCTGAATCTCATGCCCTGAAACTCATACGCTGAATCTCATGCCCTGAAACTCCTGCCCTGAAACTTATGCCATGAATCTCATATCCTGAAACTCACGCCATGAATTACATGCCCTGAAACTCCTGCCCTGAAAGTCATGCCCTGAAACTCATGCCCTGAATCTCATGCCCTGAAACTTCTGCCCTGAAGCTCATGCACTGAATCTCATGCGCTAAATCTCATGACCTTAAACTCAAGCCGTGAATCTCCTGCCCAGAAGCTCATGCCCTGAATCTCATGTTCTGAAACTCATGCCCTGAATCTCATGCCCTGAAACTCAAGCACTGATTCTCCTGCCCTGAAACTCATGCCCTGAAACTTCTGCCCTGAACCGCCTGCCATGAATGTCCTGCCCTGAAATTCCTGCCCTGAAACTCATGCCCTGAATCTCATGTCCTGAAACTCTTGTACTAAAACACCTACCCTAAAACACATGTCCTGAATCTCATGTTCTGAAACTCCTGCCCTGAAACGCATGCACTGAAAGACATGCCCTGAAACTCTTGCACTGAACCTCTTGCACTGAAACACCTGCCCTGAATCTCCTGCCCTGCATCTGCTGCCCTGAATCTCAAGCCCTGAAACCACAGACCTAAACCCATTGCCTGAAACTCATGTCGTGAATCTCATGCCCTGAAACTCATGTCCTGAATCTCATGCCCTGAAACTCATGCCCTGAAACTCATGCCCTGAATCTCATGCCGTGAAACTCCTGCCCTCACACTCATGCACTGAAACTCATGCTCTGAATCTCCTGCCCTGAAACTCCTGCACTGAAACACGTGCCCTAAAACACCTGCCTTGAAACTCAAGTCCCGAATTTCATGCCCTGAATCTCCTGCCTTGAAACTCATGCACTGAATCTCATGCTCTCAAACTCTTGCACTGAAACACCTGCCCTAAAACTCATGCCCTGAATGTCATGCCCTGAAATTCCTGCCCTGAAACTCATGCCCTGAATCTCATGTCCTGAAACTCTTGCACTAAAACACCTACCCTAAAACACATGCCCTGCATCTCATGTTCTGAAACTCCTGCCCTGAAACTCATGCACTGAAATACATGCCCTAAAACACCTGCCTTGAAACTCAAGCCCCGAATCTCATGCCCTGAATCTCCTGCCCTGAAACTCATACCCTGAATCTTATGCCCTGAAACTCTTGCACTGAAAGACCTACCCTAATACTCATGCCCTGAATCTTATGCCCTGAATCTCAGGCCGTGAAACTCATGCACTGAAACTGCTGCCCTGTAACTGATGCCCTGAATCACATGCCCTGAAACTCATGCCCTGAACCTCATGCCCTGAAACTCAAGCCCTGAATCTCATGCACTGAAACTCATGCCCTAAATCTCATACCCTGAAACTCCTGCCCTGAAACTCATGCACCGAAACTCATGCACTGAATCTCATGCCCTGAATCTCATGCCTTGAAACTCCTGTCCTGAATCTCATGCCCTGAAACTCATACCCTGAATCTCATGCCCTGAAACTCCTGCCCTGAAACTTATGCCATGAATCTCATATCCTGAAACTCACGCCATGAATTACATGCCCTGAAACTCCTGCCCTGAAAGTCATGCCCTGAAACTCATGCCCTGAATCTCATGCCCTGAAACTTCTGCCCTGAAACTCATGCACTGAATCTCATGCGTTAAATCACATGACCTTAAACTCAAGCCGTGAATCTCCTGCCCAGAAACTCATGCCCTGATTCTCCTGCCCTGAAACTCATGCCCTGAAACTTCTGCCCTGAACCGCCTGCCATGAATGTCCTGCCCTGAAACTCATGCCCTGAATCTCATGTCCTGAAACTCTTGCACTAAAACACCTACCCTAAAACATATGCCCTGAATCTCATGTTCTGAAACTCCTGCCCTGAAACTCATGCACTGAAAGACATGCCCTGAAACTCTTGTACTGAACCTCTTGCACTGAAACACCTGCCCTGAATCTCCTGCCCTGAATCTGCTGCCCTGAATCTCAAGCCCTGAAACCACACACCTGAAACCCATGCCCTGAAACTCATGTCGTGAATCTCATACCTGAAACTCATGTCCTGAATCTCATGCCCTGAAACTCATGCCCTGAAACTCATGCCCTGAATCTCCTGCCTTGAAACTCATGCCCTAATTCTCATGCCCTGAAACTCTTGCACTGAAACACCTACCCTAAAACACATGCCCTGAATGTCATGTCCTGAAACACCTACCCTGAAACTCATGCCCTGAAACTCATGCCCTGAATCTCCTGTCCTGAAACTCATGCCCTGATTCTCCTGCCCTGAAGCTCATGCCCTGAAACTTTTGCCCTGAAACTCATGCACTCAATCTCATGCGATAAAACTCATGACCTTAAACTCATGCCGTGAATCTCCTGGACTGAAACTCATGTCCTGAATCTCAAGCTCTGAAACTTCTGCCCTGAAACTCCTGCACTGAAATACATGCCCTAAAACACCTGCCTTGAAACTCAAGCCCCGAATCTCATGCCCTGAATCTCCTGCCCAGAATCTCCTGCCTTGAAACTCATGCCCTGAATCTCATGCCCTCAAACTCCTGTACTGTAACACCTGCCCTGAAACACATGCCCTGAATGTCATGCCCTGAATTTCCTGCCCTGAAACTCATACCCTGAATCTTATGCCCTGAAACTCTTGCACTGAAAGACCTACCCTAATACTCATGCCCTGAATCTTATGCCCTGAATCTCATGCCGTGAAACTCATGCACTGAAACTCCTGCCCTGTAACTGATGCCCTGAATCACATGCCCTGAAACTCATGCCCTGAACCTCATGCCCTGAAACTCAAGCCCTGAATCTCATGCACTGAAACTCATGCCCTAAATCTCATACCCTGAAACTCCTGCCCTGAAACTCATGCACTGAAACTCATGCACTGAAACTCATGCCCTGAATCTCATGCCTTGAAACTCCCGTCCTGAATCTCATGCCCTGAAACTGCTGCACTGAAACACGTGCCCTAAAACACCTGCCTTGAAAGTCAAGCCCCGAATTTCATGCCCTGAATCTCCTGCCCTGAATCTCCTGCCTTGAAACTCATGCCCTGATTCTCATGCCCTGAAACTCTTGCACTGAAACACTTACCCTAAAACACATGCCCTGAATGTCATGTCCTGAAACACCTACCCTGAAACTCATGGCCTGAAACTCATGCCCTGAATCTCCTGCCCTGAAACTCAAGCCCTGATTCTCCTGCCCTGAAACTCATGCCCTGAATCTCATGCCCTGAAACTTCTTCCCTGAAACTCATGCACTGAATCTCATTCGCTAAAACTCATGACCTTAAACTCAAGCCGTGAATCTCCTGGACTGAAACTCATGTCCTGAATCTCAAGCTCTGAAACTTCTGCCCTGAAACTCCTGCACTGAAATACATGCCCTAAAACACCTGCCTTGAAACTCAAGCCCCGAATCTCATGCCCTGAATCTCCTGCCCAGAATCTCCTGCCTCGGAACTCATGCCCTGAATCTCATGTCCTCAAACTCTTGCACTGTAACACCTGCCCTAAAACACATGCCCTGAATGTCATTCCCTGAATTTCCTGCCCTGAAACTCATACCCTGAATCTCATGCCCTGAAACTGTTGCACTGAAAGACCTACCCTAATACTCATGCCCTGAATCTTATGCCCTGAATCTCATGCCGTGAAACTCATGCACTGAAACTCCTGCCCTGTAACTGATGCCCTGAATCACATGCCCTGAAACTCATGCCCTGAACCTCATGCCCTGAAACTCAAGCCCTGAATCTCATGCCTTGAAACTCCTGTCCTGAATCTCATGCCCTGAAACTCATACCCTGAATCTCATGCCCTGAAACTCCTGCCCTGAAACTTATGCCATGAATCTCATATCCTGAAACTCACGCCATGAATTACATGCCCTGAAACTCCTGCCCTGAAAGTCATGCCCTGAAACTCATGCCCTGAATCTCATGCCCTGAAACTTCTGCCCTGAAGCTCATGCACTGAATCTCATGCGCTAAATCTCATGACCTTAAACTCAAGCCGTGAATCTCCTGCCCAGAAACTCATGTCCTGAATCTCATGTTCTGAAACTCATGCCCTGAATCTCATGCCCTGAAACTCAAGCACTGATTCTCCTGCCCTGAAACTCATGCCCTGAAACTTCTGCCCTGAACCGCCTGCCATGAATGTCCTGCCCTGAAATTCCTGCCCTGAAACTCATGCCCTGAATCTCATGTCCTGAAACTCTTGTACTAAAACACCTACCCTAAAACACATGTCCTGAATCTCATGTTCTGAAACTCCTGCCCTGAAACGCATGCACTGAAAGACATGCCCTGAAACTCTTGCACTGAACCTCTTGCACTGAAACACCTGCCCTGAATCTCCTGCCCTGCATCTGCTGCCCTGAATCTCAAGCCCTGAAACCACAGACCTAAACCCATTGCCTGAAACTCATGTCGTGAATCTCATGCCCTGAAACTCATGTCCTGAATCTCATGCCCTGAAACTCATGCCCTGAAACTCATGCCCTGAATCTCATGCCGTGAAACTCCTGCCCTCACACTCATGCACTGAAACTCATGCTCTGAATCTCCTGCCCTGAAACTCCTGCACTGAAACACGTGCCCTAAAACACCTGCCTTGAAACTCAAGTCCCGAATTTCATGCCCTGAATCTCCTGCCTTGAAACACATGCACTGAATCTCATGCTCTCAAACTCTTGCACTGAAACACCTGCCCTAAAACTCATGCCCTGAATGTCATGCCCTGAAATTCCTGCCCTGAAACTCATGCCCTGAATCTCATGTCCTGAAACTCTTGCACTAAAACACCTACCCTAAAACACATGCCCTGAATCTCATGTTCTGAAACTCCTGCCCTGAAACTCATGCACTGAAATACATGCCCTAAAACACCTGCCTTGAAACTCAAGCCCCGAATCTCATGCCCTGAATCTCCTGCCCTGAAACTCATACCCTGAATCTTATGCCCTGAAACTCTTGCACTGAAAGACCTACCCTAATACTCATGCCCTGAATCTTATGCCCTGAATCTCAGGCCGTGAAACTCATGCACTGAAACTCCTGCCCTGTAACTGATGCCCTGAATCACATGCCCTGAAACTCATGCCCTGAACCTCATGCCCTGAAACTCATGCCCTGAAACTTCTGCCCTGAACCGCCTGCCATGAATGTCCTGCCCTGAAACTGCTGCCCTGAATCTCAAGCCCTGAAACCACAGACCTGAAACCCATGCCCTGAATGTCATGCCCTGAAATTCCTGCCCTGAAACTCATGCCCTGAATCTCATGTCCTGAAACTCTTGTACTAAAACACCTACCCTAAAACACATGTCCTGAATCTCATGTTCTGAAACTCCTGCCCTGAAACTCATGCACTGAAAGACATGCCCTGAAACTCTTGCACTGAACCTCTTGCACTGAAACACCTGCCCTGAATCTCCTGCCCTGAATCTGCTGCCCTGAATCTCAAGCCCTGAAACCACAGACCTGAAACCCATTGCCTGAAACTCATGTCGTGAATCTCATGCCCTGAAACTCATGTCCTGAATCTCATGCCCTGAAACTCATGCCCTGAAACTCATGCCCTGAATCTCATGCCGTGAAACTCCTGCCCTCACACTCATGCACTGAAACTCATGCTCTGAATCTCCTGCCCTGAAACTCCTGCACTGAAACACGTGCCCTAAAACACCTGCCTTGAAACTCAAGTCCCGAATTTCATGCCCTGAATCTCCTGCCTTGAAACTCATGCCCTGAATCTCATGCTCTCAAACTCTTGCACTGAAACACCTGCCCTAAAACTCATGCCCTGAATGTCATGCCCTGAAATTCCGGCCCTGAAACTCATGCCCTGAATCTCATGTCCTGAAACTCCTGCCCTGAAACTCATGCACTGAAAGACATGCCCTGAAACTCTTGTACTGAACCTCTTGCACTGAAACACCTGCCCTGAATCTCCTGCCCTGAATCTGCTGCCCTGAATCTCAAGCCCTGAAACCACACACCTGAAACCCATGCCCTGAAACTCATGTCGTGAATCTCATACCTGAAACTCATGTCCTGAATCTCATGCCCTGAAACTCATGCCCTGAAACTCATGCCCTGAATCTCCTGCCTTGAAACTCATGCCCTAATTCTCATGCCCTGAAACTCTTGCACTGAAACACCTACCCTAAAACACATGCCCTGAATGTCATGTCCTGAAACACCTACCCTGAAACTCATGCCCTGAAACTCATGCCCTGAATCTCCTGTCCTGAAACTCATGCCCTGATTCTCCTGCCCTGAAGCTCATGCCCTGAAACTTTTGCCCTGAAACTCATGCACTCAATCTCATGCGATAAAACTCATGACCTTAAACTCATGCCGTGAATCTCCTGGACTGAAACTCATGTCCTGAATCTCAAGCTCTGAAACTTCTGCCCTGAAACTCCTGCACTGAAATACATGCCCTAAAACACCTGCCTTGAAACTCAAGCCCCGAATCTCATGCCCTGAATCTCCTGCCCAGAATCTCCTGCCTTGAAACTCATGCCCTGAATCTCATGCCCTCAAACTCCTGTACTGTAACACCTGCCCTGAAACACATGCCCTGAATGTCATGCCCTGAATTTCCTGCCCTGAAACTCATACCCTGAATCTTATGCCCTGAAACTCTTGCACTGAAAGACCTACCCTAATACTCATGCCCTGAATCTTATGCCCTGAATCTCATGCCGTGAAACTCATGCACTGAAACTCGTGCCCTGTAACTGATGCCCTGAATCACATGCCCTGAAACTCATGCCCTGAACCTCATGCCCTGAAACTCAAGCCCTGAATCTCATGCACTGAAACTCATGCCCTAAATCTCATACCCTGAAACTCCTGCCCTGAAACTCATGCACTGAAACTCATGCACTGAAACTCATGCCCTGAATCTCATGCCTTGAAACTCCTGTCCTGAATCTCATGCCCTGAAACTGCTGCACTGAAACACGTGCCCTAAAACACCTGCCTTGAAAGTCAAGCCCCGAATTTCATGCCCTGAATCTCCTGCCCTGAATCTCCTGCCTTGAAACTCATGCCCTGATTCTCATGCCCTGAAACTCTTGCACTGAAACACTTACCCTAAAACACATGCCCTGAATGTCATGTCCTGAAACACCTACCCTGAAACTCATGGCCTGAAACTCATGCCCTGAATCTCCTGCCCTGAAACTCAAGCCCTGATTCTCCTGCCCTGAAACTCATGCCCTGAATCTCATGCCCTGAAACTTCTTCCCTGAAACTCATGCACTGAATCTCATTCGCTAAAACTCATGACCTTAAACTCAAGCCGTGAATCTCCTGGACTGAAACTCATGTCCTGAATCTCAAGCTCTGAAACTTCTGCCCTGAAACTCCTGCACTGAAATACATGCCCTAAAACACCTGCCTTGAAACTCAAGCCCCGAATCTCATGCCCTGAATCTCCTGCCCAGAATCTCCTGCCTCGGAACTCATGCCCTGAATCTCATGTCCTCAAACTCTTGCACTGTAACACCTGCCCTAAAACACATGCCCTGAATGTCATTCCCTGAATTTCCTGCCCTGAAACTCATACCCTGAATCTCATGCCCTGAAACTGTTGCACTGAAAGACCTACCCTAATACTCATGCCCTGAATCTTATGCCCTGAATCTCATGCCGTGAAACTCATGCACTGAAACTCCTGCCCTGTAACTGATGCCCTGAATCACATGCCCTGAAACTCATGCCCTGAACCTCATGCCCTGAAACTCAAGCCCTGAATCTCATGCACTGAAACTCATGCCCTAAATCTCATACCCTGAAACTCCTGCCCTGAAACTCATGCACCGAAACTCATGCACTGAATCTCATGCCCTGAATCTCATGCCTTGAAACTCCTGTCCTGAATCTCATGCCCTGAAACTCATACCCTGAATCTCATGCCCTGAAACTCCTGCCCTGAAACTTATGCCATGAATCTCATATCCTGAAACTCACGCCATGAATTACATGCCCTGAAACTCCTGCCCTGAAAGTCATGCCCTGAAACTCATGCCCTGAATCTCATGCCCTGAAACTTCTGCCCTGAAGCTCATGCACTGAATCTCATGCGCTAAATCTCATGACCTTAAACTCAAGCCGTGAATCTCCTGCCCAGAAACTCATGTCCTGAATCTGATGTTCTGAAACTCATGCCCTGAATCTCATGCCCTGAAACTCAAGCACTGATTCTCCTGCCCTGAAACTCATGCCCTGAAACTTCTGCCCTGAACCGCCTGCCATGAATGTCCTGCCCTGAAATTCCTGCCCTGAAACTCATGCCCTGAATCTCATGTCCTGAAACTCTTGTACTAAAACACCTACCCTAAAACACATGTCCTGAATCTCATGTTCTGAAACTCCTGCCCTGAAACGCATGCACTGAAAGACATGCCCTGAAACTCTTGCACTGAACCTCTTGCACTGAAACACCTGCCCTGAATCTCCTGCCCTGCATCTGCTGCCCTGAATCTCAAGCCCTGAAACCACAGACCTAAACCCATTGCCTGAAACTCATGTCGTGAATCTCATGCCCTGAAACTCATGTCCTGAATCTCATGCCCTGAAACTCATGCCCTGAAACTCATGCCCTGAATCTCATGCCGTGAAACTCCTGCCCTCACACTCATGCACTGAAACTCATGCTCTGAATCTCCTGCCCTGAAACTCCTGCACTGAAACACGTGCCCTAAAACACCTGTCTTGAAACTCAAGTCCCGAATTTCATGCCCTGAATCTCCTGCCTTGAAACTCATGCACTGAATCTCATGCTCTCAAACTCTTGCACTGAAACACCTGCCCTAAAACTCATGCCCTGAATGTCATGCCCTGAAATTCCTGCCCTGAAACTCATGCCCTGAATCTCATGTCCTGAAACTCTTGCACTAAAACACCTACCCTAAAACACATGCCCTGAATCTCATGTTCTGAAACTCCTGCCCTGAAACTCATGCACTGAAATACATGCCCTAAAACATCTGCCTTGAAACTCATGCCCTGAATGTCATGCCCTGAAATTCCTGCCCTGAAACTCATGCCCTGAATCTCATGTCCTGAAACTCTTGCACTGAAACACCTACCCTGAAACACATGCCCTGAATGTCATGCCCTGAATTTCCTGCCCTGGAACTCATACCCTGAATCTTATGCCCTGAAACTCTTGCACTGAAAGACCTACCCTAATACTCATGCCCTGAATCTTATGCCCTGAATCTCAGGCCGTGAAACTCATGCACTGAAACTCCTGCCCTGTAACTGATGCCCTGAATCACATGCCCTGAAACTCATGCCCTGAACCTCATGCCCTGAAACTCATGCCCTGAAACTTCTGCCCTGAACCGCCTGCCATGAATGTCCTGCCCTGAAACTGCTGCCCTGAATCTCAAGCCCTGAAACCACAGACCTGAAACCCATGCCCTGAATGTCATGCCCTGAAATTCCTGCCCTGAAACTCATGCCCTGAATCTCATGTCCTGAAACTCTTGTACTAAAACACCTACCCTAAAACACATGTCCTGAATCTCATGTTCTGAAACTCCTGCCCTGAAACTCATGCACTGAAAGACATGCCCTGAAACTCTTGCACTGAACCTCTTGCACTGAAACACCTGCCCTGAATCTCCTGCCCTGAATCTGCTGCCCTGAATCTCAAGCCCTGAAACCACAGACCTGAAACCCATTGCCTGAAACTCATGTCGTGAATCTCATGCCCTGAAACTCATGTCCTGAATCTCATGCCCTGAAACTCATGCCCTGAAACTCATGCCCTGAATCTCATGCCCTGAAACTCCTGCCCTCACACTCATGCACTGAAACTCATGCTCTGAATCTCCTGCCCTGAAACTCCTGCACTGAAACACGTGCCCTAAAACACCTGCCTTGAAACTCAAGTCCCGAATTTCATGCCCTGAATCTCCTGCCTTGAAACTCATGCCCTGAATCTCATGCTCTCAAACTCTTGCACTGAAACACCTGCCCTAAAACTCATGCCCTGAATGTCATGCCCTGAAATTCCGGCCCTGAAACTCATGCCCTGAATCTCATGTCCTGAAACTCTTGCACTAAAACACCTACCCTAAAACACATGCCCTGAATCTCATGTTCTGAAACTCCTGCACTGAAACTCATGCACTGAAAGACATGCCCTGAAACTCTTGTACTGAACCTCTTGCACTGAAACACCTGCCCTGAATCTCCTGCCCTGAATCTGCTGCCCTGAATCTCAAGCCCTGAAACCACACACCTGAAACCCATGCCCTGAAAATCATGTCGTGAATCTCATGCCCTGAAACTCATGTCCTGAATCTCATGCCCTGAAACTCATGCCCTGAAACTCATGCCCTGAATCTCCTGCCTTGAAACTCATGCCCTAATTCTCATGCCCTGAAACTCTTGCACTGAAACACCTACCCTGAAACACATGCCCTGAATGTCATGCCCTGAATTTCCTGCCCTGGAACTCATACCCTGAATCTTATGCCCTGAAACTCTTGCACTGAAAGACCTACCCTAATACTCACGCCCTGAATCTTATGCCCTGAATCTCATGCCGTGAAACTCATGCACTGAAACTCCTGCCCTGTAACTGATGCCCTGAATCACATGCCCTGAAACTCATGCCCTGAACTTCATGCCCAGAAACTCAAGCCCTGAATCTCATGCACTGAAACTCATGCCCTAAATCTCATACCCTGAAACTCCTGCCCTGAAACTCATGCACTGAAACTCATGCACTGAAACTCATGCCCTGAATCTCATGCCTTGAAACTCCTGTCCTGAATCTCATGCCCTGAAACTGCTGCACTGAAACACGTGCCCTAAAACACCTGCCTTGAAAGTCAAGCCCCGAATTTCATGCCCTGAATCTCCTGCCCTGAATCTCCTGCCTTGAAACTCATGCCCTGATTCTCATGCCCTGAAACTCTTGCACTGAAACACTTACCCTAAAACACATGCCCTGAATGTCATGTCCTGAAACACCTACCCTGAAACTCATGGCCTGAAACTCATGCCCTGAATCTCCTGCCCTGAAACTCAAGCCCTGATTCTCCTGCCCTGAAACTCATGCCCTGAATCTCATGCCCTGAAACTTCTTCCCTGAAACTCATGCACTGAATCTCATTCGCTAAAACTCATGACCTTAAACTCAAGCCGTGAATCTCCTGGACTGAAACTCATGTCCTGAATCTCAAGCTCTGAAACTTCTGCCCTGAAACTCCTGCACTGAAATACATGCCCTAAAACACCTGCCTTGAAACTCAAGCCCCGAATCTCATGCCCTGAATCTCCTGCCCAGAATCTCCTGCCTCGGAACTCATGCCCTGAATCTCATGTCCTCAAACTCTTGCACTGTAACACCTGCCCTAAAACACATGCCCTGAATGTCATTCCCTGAATTTCCTGCCCTGAAACTCATACCCTGAATCTCATGCCCTGAAACTGTTGCACTGAAAGACCTACCCTAATACTCATGCCCTGAATCTTATGCCCTGAATCTCATGCCGTGAAACTCATGCACTGAAATTCCTGCCCTGTAACTGATGCCCTGAATCACATGCCCTGAAACTCATGCCCTGAACCTCATGCCCTGAAACTCAAGCCCTGAATCTCATGCACTGAAACTCATGCCCTAAATCTCATACCCTGAAACTCCTGCCCTGAAACTCATGCACCGAAACTCATGCACTGAATCTCATGCCCTGAATCTCATGCCTTGAAACTCCTGTCCTGAATCTCATGCCCTGAAACTCATACCCTGAATCTCATGCCCTGAAACTCCTGCCCTGAAACTTATGCCATGAATCTCATATCCTGAAACTCACGCCATGAATTACATGCCCTGAAACTCCTGCCCTGAAAGTCATGCCCTGAAACTCATGCCCTGAATCTCATGCCCTGAAACTTCTGCCCTGAAGCTCATGCACTGAATCTCATGCGCTAAATCTCATGACCTTAAACTCAAGCCGTGAATCTCCTGCCCAGAAGCCCATGCCCTGAATCTCATGTTCTGAAACTCATGCCCTGAATCTCATGCCCTGAAACTCAAGCACTGATTCTCCTGCCCTGAAACTCATGCCCTGAAACTTCTGCCCTGAACCGCCTGCCATGAATGTCCTGCCCTGAAATTCCTGCCCTGAAACTCATGCCCTGAATCTCATGTCCTGAAACTCTTGTACTAAAACACCTACCCTAAAACACATGTCCTGAATCTCATGTTCTGAAACTCCTGCCCTGAAACGCATGCACTGAAAGACATGCCCTGAAACTCTTGCACTGAACCTCTTGCACTGAAACACCTGCCCTGAATCTCCTGCCCTGCATCTGCTGCCCTGAATCTCAAGCCCTGAAACCACAGACCTAAACCCATTGCCTGAAACTCATGTCGTGAATCTCATGCCCTGAAACTCATGTCCTGAATCTCATGCCCTGAAACTCATGCCCTGAAACTCATGCCCTGAATCTCATGCCGTGAAACTCCTGCCCTCACACTCATGCACTGAAACTCATGCTCTGAATCTCCTGCCCTGAAACTCCTGCACTGAAACACGTGCCCTAAAACACCTGCCTTGAAACTCAAGTCCCGAATTTCATGCCCTGAATCTCCTGCCTTGAAACTCATGCACTGAATCTCATGCTCTCAAACTCTTGCACTGAAACACCTGCCCTAAAACTCATGCCCTGAATGTCATGCCCTGAAATTCCTGCCCTGAAACTCATGCCCTGAATCTCATGTCCTGAAACTCTTGCACTAAAACACCTATCCTAAAACACATGCCCTGCATCTCATGTTCTGAAACTCCTGCCCTGAAACTCATGCACTGAAATACATGCCCTAAAACACCTGCCTTGAAACTCAAGCCCCGAATCTCATGCCCTGAATATCCTGCCCTGAAACTCATACCCTGAATCTTATGCCCTGAAACTCTTGCACTGAAAGACCTACCCTAATACTCATGCCCTGAATCTTATGCCCTGAATCTCAGGCCGTGAAACTCATGCACTGAAACTCCTGCCCTGTAACTGATGCCCTGAATCACATGCCCTGAAACTCATGCCCTGAACCTCATGCCCTGAAACTCAAGCCCTGAATCTCATGCACTGAAACTCATGCCCTAAATCTCATACCCTGAAACTCCTGCCCTGAAACTCATGCACCGAAACTCATGCACTGAATCTCATGCCCTGAATCTCATGCCTTGAAACTCCTGTCCTGAATCTCATGCCCTGAAACTCATACCCTGAATCTCATGCCCTGAAACTCCTGCCCTGAAACTTATGCCATGAAACTCATATCCTGAAACTCACGCCATGAATTACATGCCCTGAAACTCCTGCCCTGAAAGTCATGCCCTGAAACTCATGCCCTGAATCTCATGCCCTGAAACTTCTGCCCTGAAACTCATGCACTGAATCTCATGCGCTAAATCTCATGACCTTAAACTCAAGCCGTGAATCTCCTGCCCAGAAACTCATGCCCTGATTCTCCTGCCCTGAAACTCATGCCCTGAAACTTCTGCCCTGAACCGCCTGCCATGAATGTCCTGCCCTGAAACTGCTGCCCTGAATCTCAAGCCCTGAAACCACAGACCTGAAACCCATGCCCTGAATGTCATGCTTGAAATTCCTGCCCTGAAACTCATGCCCTGAATCTCATGTCCTGAAACTCTTGTACTAAAACACCTACCCTAAAACACATGTCCTGAATCTCATGTTCTGAAACTCCTGCCCTGAAACTCATGCACTGAAAGACATGCCCTGAAACTCTTGCACTGAACCTCTTGCACTGAAACACCTGCCCTGAATCTCCTGCCCTGAATCTGCTGCCCTGAATCTCAAGCCCTGAAACCACAGACCTGAAACCCATTGCCTGAAACTCATGTCGTGAATCTCATGCCCTGAAACTCATGTCCTGAATCTCATGCCCTGAAACTCATGCCCTGAAACTCATGCCCTGAATCTCATGCCGTGAAACTCCTGCCCTCACACTCATGCACTGAAACTCATGCTCTGAATCTCCTGCCCTGAAACTCCTGCACTGAAACACGTGCCCTAAAACACCTGCCTTGAAACTCAAGTCCCGAATTTCATGCCCTGAATCTCCTGCCTTGAAACTCATGCCCTAATTCTCATGCCCTGAAACTCTTGCACTGAAACACCTACCCTAAAACACATGCCCTGAATGTCATGTCCTGAAACACCTGCCCTAAAACACATGCCCTGAATGTCATGCCCTGAATTTCCTGCCCTGAAACTCATACCCTGAATCATATGCCCTGAAACTCTTGCACTGAAAGACCTACCCTAATACTCATGCCCTGAATCTTATGCCCTGAATCTCATGCCGTGAAACTCATGCACTGAAACTCCTGCCCTGTAACTGATGCCCTGAATCACATGCCCTGAAACTCATGCCCTGAACCTCATGCCCTGAAACTCAAGCCCTGAATCTCATGCACTGAAACTCATGCCCTAAATCTCATACCCTGAAACTCCTGCCCTGAAACTCATGCACTGAAACTCATGCCCTGAATCTCATGCCTTGAAACTCCTGTCCTGAATCTCATGCCCTGAAACTGCTGCACTGAAACACGTGCCCTAAAACACCTGCCTTGAAAGTCAAGCCCCGAATTTCATGCCCTGAATCTCCTGCCCTGAATCTCCTGCCTTGAAACTCATGCCCTGATTCTCATGCCCTGAAACTCTTGCACTGAAACACTTACCCTAAAACACATGCCCTGAATGTCATGTCCTGAAACACCTACCCTGAAACTCATGGCCTGAAACTCATGCCCTGAATCTCCTGCCCTGAAACTCAAGCCCTGATTCTCCTGCCCTGAAACTCATGCCCTGAATCTCATGCCCTGAAACTTCTTCCCTGAAACTCATGCACTGAATCTCATTCGCTAAAACTCATGACCTTAAACTCAAGCCGTGAATCTCCTGGACTGAAACTCATGTCCTGAATCTCAAGCTCTGAAACTTCTGCCCTGAAACTCCTGCACTGAAATACATGCCCTAAAACACCTGCCTTGAAACTCAAGCCCCGAATCTCATGCCCTGAATCTCCTGCCCAGAATCTCCTGCCTCGGAACTCATGCCCTGAATCTCATGTCCTCAAACTCTTGCACTGTAACACCTGCCCTAAAACACATGCCCTGAATGTCATTCCCTGAATTTCCTGCCCTGAAACTCATAGCCTGAATCTTATGCCCTGAAACTGTTGCACTGAAAGACCTACCCTAATACTCATGCCCTGAATCTTATGCCCTGAATCTCATGCCGTGAAACTCATGCACTGAAACTCCTGCCCTGTAACTGATGCCCTGAATCACATGCCCTGAAACTCATGCCCTGAACCTCATGCCCTGAAACTCAAGCCCTGAATCTCATGCACTGAAACTCATGCCCTAAATCTCATACCCTGAAACTCCTGCCCTGAAACTCATGCACCGAAACTCATGCACTGAATCTCATGCCCTGAATCTCATGCCTTGAAACTCCTGTCCTGAATCTCATGCCCTGAAACTCATACCCTGAATCTCATGCCCTGAAACTCCTGCCCTGAAACTTATGCCATGAATCTCATATCCTGAAACTCACGCCATGAATTACATGCCCTGAAACTCCTGCCCTGAAAGTCATGCCCTGAAACTCATGCCCTGAATCTCATGCCCTGAAACTTCTGCCCTGAAACTCATGCACTGAATCTCATGCGCTAAATCTCATGACCTTAAACTCAAGCCGTGAATCTCCTGCCCAGGAACTCATGCCCTGAATCTCATGTTCTGAAACTCATGCCCTGAATCTCATGCCCTGAAACTCAAGCACTGATTCTCCTGCCCTGAAACTCATGCCCTGAAACTTCTGCCCTGAACCGCCTGCCATGAATGTCCTGCCCTGAAATTCCTGCCCTGAAACTCATGCCCTGAATCTCATGTCCTGAAACTCTTGTACTAAAACACCTACCCTAAAACACATGTCCTGAATCTCATGTTCTGAAACTCCTGCCCTGAAACTCATGCACTGAAAGACATGCCCTGAAACTCTTGCACTGAACCTCTTGCACTGAAACACCTGCCCTGAATCTCCTGCCCTGAATCTGCTGCCCTGAATCTCAAGCCCTGAAACCACAGACCTAAACCCATTGCCTGAAACTCATGTCGTGAATCTCATGCCCTGAAACTCATGTCCTGAATCTCATGCCCTGAAACTCATGCCCTGAAACTCATGCCCTGAATCTCATGCCGTGAAACTCCTGCCCTCACACTCATGCACTGAAACTCATGCTCTGAATCTCCTGCCCTGAAACTCCTGCACTGAAACACGTGCCCTAAAACACCTGCCTTGAAACTCAAGTCCCGAATTTCATGCCCTGAATCTCCTGCCTTGAAACTCATGCCCTGAATCTCATGCTCTCAAACTCTTGCACTGAAACACCTGCCCAAAAACTCAAGCCCTGAATGTCATGCCCTGAAATTCCTGCCCTGAAACTCATGCCCTGAATCTCATGTCCTGAAACTCTTGCACTAAAACACCTACCCTAAAACACATGCCCTGAATCTCATGTTCTGAAACTCCTGCCCTGAAACTCATGCACTGAAAGACATGCCCTGAAACTCTTGCACTTAACCTCTTGCACTGAAACACCTGCCCTGAATCTCCTGCCCTGAATCTGCTGCCCTGAATCTCAAGCCCTGAAACCACACACCTGAAACCCATGCCCTGAAACTCATGTCGTGAATCTCATGCCCTGAAACTCATGTCCTGAATCTCATGCCCTGAAACTCATGCCCTGAATCTCATGCCGTGAAACTCCTGCCCTCACACTCATGCACAGAAACTCATGCTCTGAATCTCCTGCCCTGAAACTCCTGCACTGAAACACGTGCCCTAAAACACCTGCCTTGAAACTCAAGTCCCGAATTTCATGCCCTGAATCTCCTGCCCTGAATCTCTTGCCTTGAAACTCATGCCCTGAATCTCATGCCCTCAAACTCTTGCACTGAAACACCTACCCTAAAACTCATGCCCTGAATGTCATGTCCTGAAACTCCTACCCTGAAACTAACGCCGTGAAACTCATGCCCTGAATCTCCTGCCCTGAAATTCAAGCCCTGATTCTCCTGCCCTGAAACTCATCCCCTGAATCTCATGCCCTGAAACTTCTGCCCTGAAACTCATGCACTGAATCTCATGCGCTAAATCTCATGACCTTAAACTCAAGCCGTGAATCTCCTGGACTGAAACTCATGTCCTGAATCTCAAGCCCTGAAACCACAGATCTGAAACCCATGCCCTGAATGTCATGCCCTGAAATTCCTGCCCTGAAACTCATGCCCTGAATCTCATGTCCTGAAACTCCTGCACTAAAACACTTACCCTAAAACACATGCCCTGAATCTCATGTTCTGAAACTCCTGCCCTGAAACTCATGCACTGAAAGACATGCCCTGAAACTCATGCACTGAAAGACATGCCCTGAAACTCTTGCACTGAACCTCTTGCACTGAAACACCTGCCCTGAATCTCCTGCCCTGAATCTGCTGCCCTGAATCTCAAGCCCTGAAACCACAGACCTGAAACCCATGCCCTTAAACTCATGTCGTGAATCTCATGCCCTGAAACTCATGTCCTGAATCTCATGCCCTGAAACTCCTGCCCTGAAACTCATGCCCTGAATCTCATGCCGTGAAACTCCTGCCCTCACACTCATGCACTGAAACTCATGCTCTGAATCTCCTGCCCTGAAACTCCTGCACTGAAACACGTGCCCTAAAACACCTGCCTTGAAACTCAAGTCCCGAATTTCATGCCCTGAATCTCCTGCCTTGAAACTCATGCCCTGAATCTCATGCTCTCAAACTCTTGCACTGAAACACCTGCCCTAAAACTCATGCCCTGAATGTCATGCCCTGAAATTCCTGCCCTGAAACTCATGCCCTGAATCTCATGTCCTGAAACTCTTGCACTAAAACACCTACCCTAAAACACATGCCCTGAATCTCATGTTCTGAAACTCCTGCCCTGAAACTCATGCACTGAAATACATGCCCTAAAACACCTGCCTTGAAACTCAAGCCCCGAATCTCATGCCCTGAATCTCCTGCCCTGAAACTCATACCCTGAATCTTATGCCCTGAAACTCTTGCACTGAAAGACCTACCCTAATACTCATGCCCTGAATCTTATGCCCTGAATCTCAGGCCGTGAAACTCATGCACTGAAACTCCTGCCCTGTAACTGATGCCCTGAATCACATGCCCTGAAACTCATGCCCTGAACCTCATGCCCTGAAACTCAAGCCCTGAATCTCATGCACTGAAACTCATGCCCTAAATCTCATACCCTGAAACTCCTGCCCTGAAACTCATGCACCGAAACTCATGCACTGAATCTCATTCCCTGAATCTCATGCCTTGAAACTCCTGTCCTGAATCTCATGCCCTGAAACTCATACCCTGAATCTCATGCCCTGAAACTCCTGCCCTGAAACTTATGCCATGAAACTCATATCCTGAAACTCACGCCATGAATTACATGCCCTGAAACTCCTGCCCTGAAAGTCATGCCCTGAAACTCATGCCCTGAATCTCATGCCCTGAAACATCTGCCCTGAAACTCATGCACTGAATCTCATGCGCTAAATCTCATGACCTTAAACTCAAGCCGTGAATCTCCTGCCCAGAAACTCATGCCCTGATTCTCCTGCCCTGAAACTCATGCCCTGAAACTTCTGCCCTGAACCGCCTGCCATGAATGTCCTGCCCTGAAACTGCTGCCCTGAATCTCAAGCCCTGAAACCACAGACCTGAAACCCATGCCCTGAATGTCATGCCCTGAAATTCCTGCCCTGAAACTCATGCCCTGAATCTCATGTCCTGAAACTCTTGTACTAAAACACCTACCCTAAAACACATGTCCTGAATCTCATGTTCTGAAACTCCTGCCCTGAAACTCATGCACTGAAAGACATGCCCTGAAACTCTTGCACTGAACCTCTTGCACTGAAACACCTGCCCTGAATCTCCTGCCCTGAATCTGCTGCCCTGAATCTCAAGCCCTGAAACCACAGACCTGAAACCCATTGCCTGAAACTCATGTCGTGAATCTCATGCCCTGAAACTCATGTCCTGAATCTCATGCCCTGAAACTCATGCCCTGAAACTCATGCCCTGAATCTCATGCCGTGAAACTCCTGCCCTCACACTCATGCACTGAAACTCATGCTCTGAATCTCCTGCCCTGAAACTCCTGCACTGAAACACGTGCCCTAAAACACCTGCCTTGAAACTCAAGTCCCGAATTTCATGCCCTGAATCTCCTGCCTTGAAACTCATGCCCTGAATCTCATGCTCTCAAACTCTTGCACTGAAACACCTGCCCTAAAACTCATGCCCTGAATGTCATGCCCTGAAATTCCGGCCCTGAAACTCATGCCCTGAATCTCATGTCCTGAAACTCTTGCACTAAAACACCTACCCTAAAACACATGCCCTGAATCTCATGTTCTGAAACTCCTGCCCTGAAACTCATGCACTGAAAGACATGCCCTGAAACTCTTGTACTGAACCTCTTGCACTGAAACACCTGCCCTGAATCTCCTGCCCTGAATCTGCTGCCCTGAATCTCAAGCCCTGAAACCACACACCTGAAACCCATGCCCTGAAACTCATGTCGTGAATCTCATGCCCTGAAACTCATGTCCTGAATCTCATGCCCTGAAACTCATGCCCTGAAACTCATGCCCTGAATCTCCTGCCTTGAAACTCATGCCCTAATTCTCATGCCCTGAAACTCTTGCACTGAAACACCTACCCTGAAACACATGCCCTGAATGTCATTCCCTGAATTTCCTGCCCTGGAACTCATACCCTGAATCTTATGCCCTGAAACTCTTGCACTGAAAGACCTACCCTAATACTCATGCCCTGAATCTTATGCCCTGAATCTCATGCCGTGAAACTCATGCACTGAAACTCCTGCCCTGTAACTGATGCCCTGAATCACATGCCCTGAAACTCATGCCCTGAACCTCATGCCCTGAAACTCAAGCCCTGAATCTCATGCACTGAAACTCATGCCCTAAATCTCATACCCTGAAACTCCTGCCCTGAAACTCATGCACTGAAACTCATGCACTGAAACTCATGCCCTGAATCTCATGCCTTGAAACTCCTGTCCTGAATCTCATGCCCTGAAACTGCTGCACTGAAACACGTGCCCTAAAACACCTGCCTTGAAAGTCAAGCCCCGAATTTCATGCCCTGAATCTCCTGCCCTGAATCTCCTGCCTTGAAACTCATGCCCTGATTCTCATGCCCTGAAACTCTTGCACTGAAACACTTACCCTAAAACACATGCCCTGAATGTCATGTCCTGAAACACCTACCCTGAAACTCATGGCCTGAAACTCATGCCCTGAATCTCCTGCCCTGAAACTCAAGCCCTGATTCTCCTGCCCTGAAACTCATGCCCTGAATCTCATGCCCTGAAACTTCTTCCCTGAAACTCATGCACTGAATCTCATTCGCTAAAACTCATGACCTTAAACTCAAGCCGTGAATCTCCTGGACTGAAACTCATGTCCTGAATCTCAAGCTCTGAAACTTCTGCCCTGAAACTCCTGCACTGAAATACATGCCCTAAAACACCTGCCTTGAAACTCAAGCCCCGAATCTCATGCCCTGAATCTCCTGCCCAGAATCTCCTGCCTCGGAACTCATGCCCTGAATCTCATGTCCTCAAACTCTTGCACTGTAACACCTGCCCTAAAACACATGCCCTGAATGTCATTCCCTGAATTTCCTGCCCTGAAACTCATAGCCTGAATCTTATGCCCTGAAACTGTTGCACTGAAAGACCTACCCTAATACTCATGCCCTGAATCTTATGCCCTGAATCTCATGCCGTGAAACTCATGCACTGAAACTCCTGCCCTGTAACTGATGCCCTGAATCACATGCCCTGAAACTCATGCCCTGAACCTCATGCCCTGAAACTCAAGCCCTGAATCTCATGCACTGAAACTCATGCCCTAAATCTCATACCCTGAAACTCCTGCCCTGAAACTCATGCACCGAAACTCATGCACTGAATCTCATGCCCTGAATCTCATGCCTTGAAATTCCTGTCCTGAATCTCATGCCCTGAAACTCATACCCTGAATCTCATGCCCTGAAACTCCTGCCCTGAAACTGATGCCATGAATCTCATATCCTGAAACTCACGCCATGAATTACATGCCCTGAAACTCCTGCCCTGAAAGTCATGCCCTGAAACTCATGCCCTGAATCTCATGCCCTGAAACTTCTGCCCTGAAACTCATGCCCTGAATCTCATGCCCTGAAACTTCTGCCCTGAAACTCATGCACTGAATCTCATGCGCTAAATCTCATGACCTTAAACTCAAGCCGTGAATCTCCTGCCCAGGAACTCATGCCCTGAATCTCATGTTCTGAAACTCATGCCCTGAATCTCATGCCCTGAAACTCAAGCACTGATTCTCCTGCCCTGAAACTCATGCCCTGAAACTTCTGCCCTGAACCGCCTGCCATGAATGTCCTGCCCTGAAATTCCTGCCCTGAAACTCATGCCCTGAATCTCATGTCCTGAAACTCTTGTACTAAAACACCTACCCTAAAACACATGTCCTGAATCTCATGTTCTGAAACTCCTGCCCTGAAACTCATGCACTGAAAGACATGCCCTGAAACTCTTGCACTGAACCTCTTGCACTGAAACACCTGCCCTGAATCTCCTGCCCTGAATCTGCTGCCCTGAATCTCAAGCCCTGAAACCACAGACCTAAACCCATTGCCTGAAACTCATGTCGTGAATCTCATGCCCTGAAACTCATGTCCTGAATCTCATGCCCTGAAACTCATGCCCTGAAACTCATGCCCTGAATCTCATGCCGTGAAACTCCTGCCCTCACACTCATGCACTGAAACTCATGCTCTGAATCTCCTGCCCTGAAACTCCTGCACTGAAACACGTGCCCTAAAACACCTGCCTTGAAACTCAAGTCCCGAATTTCATGCCCTGAATCTCCTGCCTTGAAACTCATGCCCTGAATCTCATGCTCTCAAACTCTTGCACTGAAACACCTGCCCTAAAACTCATGCCCTGAATGTCATGCCCTGAAATTCCTGCCCTGAAACTCATGCCCTGAATCTCATGTCCTGAAACTCTTGCACTAAAACACCTACCCTAAAACACATGCCCTGAATCTCATGTTCTGAAACTCCTGCCCTGAAACTCATGCACTGAAAGACATGCCCTGAAACTCTTGCACTTAACCTCTTGCACTGAAACACCTGCCCTGAATCTCCTGCCCTGAATCTGCTGCCCTGAATCTCAAGCCCTGAAACCACACACCTGAAACCCATGCTCTGAAACTCATGTCGTGAATCTCATGCCCTGAAACTCATGTCCTGAATCTCATGCCCTGAAACTCATGCCCTGAATCTCATGCCGTGAAACTCCTGCCCTCACACTCATGCACAGAAACTCATGCTCTGAATCTCCTGCCCTGAAACTCCTGCACTGAAACACGTGCCCTAAAACACCTGCCTTGAAACTCAAGTCCCGAATTTCATGCCCTGAATCTCCTGCCCTGAATCTCCTGCCTTGAAACTCATGCCCTGAATCTCATGCCCCCAAACTCTTGCACTGAAACACCTACCCTAAAACACATGCCCTGAATGTCATGTCCTGAAACTCCTACCCTGAAACTAACGCCGTGAAACTCATGCCCTGAATCTCCTGCCCTGAAATTCAAGCCCTGATTCTCCTGCCCTGAAACTCATCACCTGAATCTCATGCCCTGAAACTTCTGCCCTGAAACTCATGCACTGAATCTCATGCGCTAAATCTCATGACATTAAACTCAAGCCGTGAATCTCCTGGACTGAAACTCATGTCCTGAATCTCAAGCCCTGAAACCCTTGCACTAAAACACTTACCCTAAAACACATGCCCTGAATCTCATGTTCTGAAACTCCTGCCCTGAAACTCATGCACTGAAAGACATGCCCTGAAACTCATGCACTGAAACCCATGCCCTGAATGTCATGCCCTGAAATTCCTGCCCTGAAACTCATGCCCTGAATCTCATGTCCTGAAACTCTTGCACTAAAACACTTACCCTAAAACACATGCCCTGAATCACATGTTCTGAAACTCCTGCCCTGAAACTCATGCACTGAAAGACATGCCCTGAAACTCATGCACTGAAAGACATGCCCTGAAACTCTTGCACTGAACCTCTTGCACTGAAACACCTGCCCTGAATCTCCTGCCCTGAATCTGCTGCCCTGAATCTCAAGCCCTGAAACCACAGACCTGAAACCCATGCCCTGAAACTCATGTCGTGAATCTCATGCCCTGAAACTCATGTCCTGAATCTCATGCCCTGAAACTCCTGCCCTGAAACTCATGCCCTGAATCTCATGCCGTGAAACTCCTGCCCTCACACTCATGCACTGAAACTCATGCTCTGAATCTCCTGCCCTGAAACTCCTGCACTGAAACACGTGCCCTAAAACACCTGCCTTGAAACTCAAGTCCCGAATTTCATGCCCTGAATCTCCTGCCTTGAAACTCATGCCCTGAATCTCATGCTCTCAAACTCTTGCACTGAAACACCTGCCCTAAAACACATGCCCTGAATGTCATGCCCTGAAATTCCTGCCCTGAAACTCATGCCCTGAATCTCATGCCCTGAAACTCTTGCACTAAAACACCTACCCTAAAACACATGCCCTGAATCTCATGTTCTGAAACTCCTGCCCAGAAACTCATGCACTGAAAGACATGCCCTGAAACTCTTGCACTGAACCTCTTGCACTAAAACACCTGCCCTGAATCTGCTGCCCTGAATCTCAAGCCCTGAAACCACAGACCTGAAACCCATGCCCTGAAACTCATGTCGTGAATCTCATGCCCTGAAACTCATGCCCTGAATCTCATGCCGTGAAACTCCTGCCCTCACACTCATGCACTGAAACTCATGCTCTGAATCTCCTGCCCTGAAACTCCTGCACTGAAACACGTGCCCTAAAACACCTGCCTTGAAACTCAAGTCCCGAATTTCAATTCCTGAATCTCCTGCCCTGAATCTCCTGCCTTGAAACTCATGCCCTGAATCTCATGCCCTCAAACTCTTGCACTGAAACACCTACCCTAAAACACATGCCCTGAATGTCATGTCCTGAAACTCCTGCCCTGATATTCAAGCCCTGATTCTCCTGTCCTGAAACTCATGCCCTGAATCTCATGCCCTGAAACTTCTGCCCTGAAACTCATGCACTGAATCTCATGCGCTAAATCTCATGACCTTAAACTCAAGCCGTGAATCTCCTGGACTGAAACTCATGTCCTGAATCTCAAGCTCTGAAACTACTGCCCTGAAACTCCTGCACTGAAATACGTGCCCTAAAACACCTGCCTTGAAACTCAAGCCCCGAATCTCATGCCCTGAATCTCCTGCCCTCAATCTCCTGCCTTGAAACTCATGCCCTGAATCTCATGCCCTCAAACTCTTGCACTGAAACACCTGCCCTAAAGCACATGCCCTGAATGTCATGCCCTGAAATTCCTGCCCTGAAACTCATGCCCTGAATCTCATGCCCTGAAACTCTTGCACTGAAACACCTACCCTAATACTCATGCCCTGAATCTTATGCCCTGAATCTCATGCCGTGAAACTCATGCACTGAAACTCCTGCCCTGTAGCTGATGCCCTGAATGAAATGCACAGAAACTCATGCCCGGAACCTCATGCCCTGAAACTCAAGCCCTGAATCTCATGCACTGAAACTCATGCCCTAAATCTCATACCCTGAAACTCCTGCCCTGAAACTCATGCACTGAAACTCATGCACTGAACCTCATGCCCTGAATATCATGCCTTGAAACTCCTGTCCTGAATCTCATGCCCTGAAACTCATACCCTGAATCTCATGCCCTGAAACTCCTGCACTGAATCTCATGCCATGAATCTCATATCCTGAAACTCACGCCCTGAATTACATGCGCTGAAACTCCTGACCTGAAAATCATGCCCTGAAACTCATGCCCTGAATCTCATGCCCTGAAACTCAAGCCCTGATTCTCATGCACTGAAACTTCTGCCCTGAAACTCATGCACTGAATCTCATGCGCTAAATCTCATGACCTTAAACTCCAGCCGTGAATCTCCTGCCCTGCAACTCATGCCCTGAATCTCATGCTCTGAAACTCCTGCCCTGAAACTCATGCACTGAAAGATATGCCCTGAAACTCTTGCACTGAACCTCTTGCACTGAAACACCTGCCCTGAATCTCCTGCCCTGAAACTGCTGCCCTGAATCTCAAGCCCTGAAACCACAGACCTGAAACCCATGCCCTGAAACTCATGTCGTGAATCTCATGCTCTGAAACTCATGTCCTGAATCTCATGCCCTGAAACTCATGCCCTGAAACTCATGTCCTGAATCTCATGCCCTGAAACTCATGCCCTGAAACTCATGCCCTGAATCTCATGCCGTGAAACTCCTGCACTCAAACTCATGCACTGAAACTCATGCTCTGAAACTCATGCTCTGAATCTCCTGCCCTGAAACTGCTGCACTGAAACACGTGCCCTAAAACACCTGCCTTGAAACTCAAGCCCCGAATTTCATGCCCTGAATCTCCTGCCCTGAATCTCCTGCCTTGAAACTCATGCCCTAATTCTCATGCCCTGAAAGTCTTGCACTGAAACACCTACCCTAAAACACATGCCCTGAATGTCATGTCCTGAAACACCTACCCTGAAACTCATGCCCTGAAACTCATGCCCTGAATCTCCTGCCCTGAAACTCAAGCCCTGATTCTCCTGCCCTGAAGCTCATGCCCTGAACCTTCTGCCCTGAAACTCATGCACTCAATCTCATGCGCTAAAACTCATGACCTTAAACTCAAGCCGTGAATCTCCTGGACTGAAACTCATGTCCTGAATCTCAAGCTCTGAAACTTCTGCCCCGAAACTCCTGCACTGAAATACATGCCCTAAAACACCTGCCTTGAAACTCAAGCCCCGAATCTCATGCCCTGAATCTCCTGCCCAGAATCTCCTGCCTTGAAACTCATGCCCTGAATCTCATGCCCTCAAACTCTTGTACTGTAACACCTGCCCTAAAACACATGCCCTGAATGTCATGCCCTGAATTTCCTGCCCTGAAACTCATACCCTGAATCTTATGCCCTGAAACTCTTGCACTAAAAGACCTACCCTAATGCTCATGCCTTGAATCTTATGCCCTGAATCTCATGCCGTGAAACTCATGCACTGAAACTCCTGCCCTGTAACTGATGCCCTGAATCACATGCCCTGAAACTCATGCCCTGAACCTCATGCCCTGAAACTCAAGCCCTGAATCTCATGCACTGAAACTCATGCCCTAAATCTCATACCCTGAAACTCCTGCCCTGAAACTCATGCACTGAAACTCATGCCCTGAATCTCATGCCTTGAAACTCCTGTCCTGAATCTCATGCCCTGAAACTCATACCCTGAATCTCATGCCCTGAAACTCCTGCCCTGAAACTTATGCCATGAATCTCATATCCTGAAACTCAAGCCCTGATTCTCCTGCCCTGAAACTCATGCCCTGAAAGTCATGCCCTGAAACTCATGCCCTGAATCTCATACCCTGAAACTCAAGCCCTGATTCTCCTGCCCTGAAACTCATGCCCTGAATCTCATGCCCTGAAACTTCTGCCCTGAAACTCATGCCCTGAATCTCATGCCTTGAAACTCCTGCCCTGAAACTCATGCCCTGAATCTCATGCCCTGAAACTTCTGCCCTGAAACTCATGCACTGAATCTCATGCGCTAAATCTCATGACCTTAAACTCAAGCCGTGAATCTCCTGCCCTGAAACTCATGCCCTGAATCTCATGTTCTGAAACTCATGCCCTGAATCTCATGCCCTGAAACTCAAGCACTGATTCTCCTGCCCTGAAACTCATGCCCTGAAACTTCTGCCCTGAACCGCCTGCCATGAATGTCCTGCCCTGAAACTGCTGCCCTGAATCTCAAGCCCTGATACCACAGACCTGAAACCCATGCCCTGAATGTCATGCCCTGAAATTCCTGCCTTGAAACTCATGCCCTGAATCTCATGTCCTGAAACTCTTGCACTAAAACACCTACCCTAAAACACATGCCCTGAATCTCATGTTCTGAAACTCCTGCCCTGAAACTCATGCACTGAAAGACATGCCCTGAAACTCTTGCTCTGAACCTCTTGCACTGAAACACCTGCCCTGAAACTCCTGCCCTGAATCTGCTGCCCTGAATCTCAAGCCCTGAAACCACAGACCTGAAACCCATGCCCTGAAACTCATGTTGTGAATCTCATGCCCTGAAACTCATGTCCTGAATCTCATGCCCTGAAACTCATGCCCTGAAACTCATGCCCTGAATCTCATGCCGTGAAACTCCTGCCCTCACACTCATGCACTGAAACTCATGCTCTGAATCTCCTGCCCTGAAACTCCTGCACTGAATCACGTGCCCTAAAACACCTGCCTTGAAACTCAAGTCCCGAATTTCATGCCCTGAATCTCCTGCCTTGAAACTCATGCCCTGAATCTCATGCCCTCAAACCCTTGCACTGAAACACCTGCCCTAAAACACATGCCCTGAATGTCATGCCCTGAAATTCCTGCCCTGAAACTCATGCCCTGAATCTCATGCCCTGAAACTCTTGCACTAAAACACCTACCCTAAAACACATGCCCTGAATCTCATGTTCTGAAACTCCTGCCCTGAAACCCATGCACTGAAAGACATGCCCTGAAATTCTTGCACTGAACCTCTTGCACTGAAACACCAGCCTTGAATCTACTGCCCTGAATCTGCTGCCCTGAATCTCAAGCCCTGAAACCACAGACCTGAAACCCATGCCCTGAAACTCATGTCGTGAATCTCATGCCCTGAAACTCATGTCCTGAATCTCATGCCCTGAAACTCATGCCCTGAAACTCATGCCCTGAATCTCATGCCGTGAAACTCCTGCCCTCACACTCATGCACTGAAACTCATGCTCTGAATCTCCTGCCCGGAAACTCCTGCACTGAAACACGTGCCCTAAAACACCTGCCTTGAAACTCAAGTCCCGAATTTCATGCCCTGAATCTCCTGCCCTGAATCTTCTGCCTTGAAACTCATGCCCTGAATCTTATGCCCTCAAACTCTTGCACTGAAACACCTACCCTAAAACACATGCCCTGAATGTCATGTCCTGAAACTTCTAACCTGAAACTCACGCCGTGAAACTCATGCCCTGAATCTCCTGCCCTGAAATTCAAGCCCTGATTCTCCTGCCCTGAAGCTCATGCCCTGAATCTCATGCCCTGAAACTGCTGCCCTGAAACTGATGCACTGATTCTCATGCGCTAAATCTCATGACCTTAAACTCAAGCCGTGATTCTCCTGGACTGGAACTCATGTCCTGAATCTCAAGCTCTGAAACAACTGCCCTGAAACTCATGCACTGAATCTCATGCGCTAAATCTCATGACCTTAAACTCAAGCCGTGAATCTCCTGGACTGAAACTCATGTCCTGAATCTCAAGCTCTGAAACTACTGCCCTGAAACTCCTGCACTGAAATACGTGCCCTAAAACTCCTGCCTCGAAACTCAAGCCCCGAATCTCATGCCCTGAATCTCCTGCCCTGAATCTCCTGCCTTGAAACTCATGCCCTGAATCTCATGCCCTGAAACTCTTGCACTGAAACACCTACCTTAATACTCATGCCCTGAATCTTATGCCCTGAATCTCATGCAGTGAAACTCATGCACTGAAACTCCTGTCCTGTAACTGATGCCCTGAATGACATGCACAGAAACTCATGCCCTGAACCTCATGCCCTGAAGCTCAAGCCCTGAATCTCATACCCTGAAACTCCTGCCCTGAAACTCATGCACAGAAACTCATGCACTGAAACTCATGCCCTGAATCTCATGCCCTGAAACTCATACCCTTAATCTCATGCCCTGAAACTCCTGCACTGAAACTTATGCCATGAATCTCATATCCTGAAACTCATGCCCTGAATTACATGCGCTGAAAATCTTTCACTGAAACTCTTGCCCTGAAACTCATGCCCTGAATATCATGCCCTGAAACTCAAACCCTGAATCTCCTGCCCTGAATCATCTGCCCAGAAACTCATGCCCTGAATCACATGCCCTGAAATTCCTGCCCTGAATCTCATGCCCTGAAACTCATGCCCTGAATCTCATGCCCTGAAACTCCAGTCCTGAATCTCATGCCCTGAAACTCATGCCCTGAATCTCATGCCCTGAAACTCCTGCACTGAAACTCATGCCCTAAATCTCATACCCTGAAACACCCGCCCTGAAACTCATGCAATGAAACTCATGCCCTGAATCACATGCCCTAAAACTCCTGCCCTGAATCATCTGCCCAGAAACTCATTATCTGAATCAGTAGCCCTGAAATTCCTGCCCTGAATCTCATGCCTTGAAATTCATGCCCTGAATCTCATGCCCTGAAACTCCTGCCCTCAAACTCATGCACTGAAACTCATGCCCTGAAACTCATGCCCTGACTCTCATGCCCTGAAACTCAAGCCCTGAATCTCATGCCCTGAAACTCATGCCTTGAATCTCATGCCGTGAAACTCCTGCCCTCAAACTCATGCACTGAAACTCATGCCCTGAATCTCCTGTCATTAAACTCATGCACTGAATTTCATGCCCTGAATCTCATGCCCTGAAATTCATGCACTGAAACTTATCCCCTGAATCTCATGCTCTGAAACTCAAGCCCTGATTCTCCTGCCCTGAAACTCATGCCCTGAATCTCATACCCTGAAACTCCTGCCCTGAAACTCATACGCTGAAACTCATGCCCTGAATCTCATGCCCTGAAACTGCTGCTCTGAAACTGCAGCGCTGAATCTCAAGCCCGGAAACCACAGATCTCAAACTCAAGCCCGGAAACTCATGCACTGAATCTCATGCCCTGAAACTCATGTCCTGAGTCTCATACCCTGAAACTCATGAACTGAATCTCATGCCCTGAAACTCGTGTCCTGAATCTCATGCCCTGAAACTCCTGCTCTCAAACTCCTGTCCTGAATCAAATGCCCTGAAACTCATGCCCTGAATCTCATGCCCTGAAACTACTGCACTGAAACTCGTGTCCTGAATCTCATGCCCTGAAACTGCTGCACTGAATATCATGCCATGAATCTCATATCCTGAAACTCATGCCCTGAATTACATGCCCTGAAACTCTTTCACTGAAACTCTTGCCCTGAATCTCATGCCCTGAATATCATGCCCTGAAACTCAAACCCTGAATCTCCTGCCCTGAAACTCATGCCCTGAATCTCATACCCTGAAACTCCTGCCCTGAAACTCTTGCACTGAAACTCATGCCCTGAATCACATGCCCTAAAACTCATGCCCTGAATCACATGCCCTGAAATTCCTGCCCTGAATCTCATGCCCTGAAACTCATGCCCTGAATCTCATGCCCTGAAACTCCTGCCCTCAAACTCATACACTGAAACTCATGCACTGAAACTCATGCCCTGAGTCTCATGCCTTGAAACTCCAGTCCTGAATCTCATGCCCTGAAACTCATGCCCTGAATCTCATGCCCTGAAACTCCTGCACTGAAACTCATGCCCTAAATCTCATACCCTGAAACTCCTGCCCTGAAACTCATGCACTGAAACTCATGCCCTGAATCACATGCCTTAAAACTCCTGCCCTGAATCATCTGGCCAGAAACTCATTATCTGAATCACATGCCCTGAAATTCCTGCCCTGAATCTCATGCCTTGAAACTCATGCCCTGAAACTCATGCCCTGAAACTCCTGCCCTCAAACTCATGCACTGAAACTCATGCACTGAAACTCATGCCCTGAATCTGAAGCCCTGAAACTCCTGTCCTGAATCTCATGCCCTGAAACTCATCCCCTGAATCTCATGACCTGAAACTCCTGCGCTGAAACTCATGCCATGAATCTCATATCCTGAAACTCAAGCCCTGATTCTCCTGCCCTGAAGCTCATGCCCTGAATCTCATGCCCTGAAACTTCTGCGCTGAAACTCCTGCACTGAATCTCATGCGCTAAATCTCATGACGTTAAACTCAAGCCGTGAATCTCCTGCCCTGAAACTCATGCCCTGAATCTCATGCTCTGAAACTCCTGCCCTGAAACTCATGCACTGAAAGACATGCCCTGAAACTCTTGCACTGAACCTCTTGCACTGAAACACCTGCCCTGAATCTCCTGCCCTGAAACTGCTGCCCTTATCTCAAGCCCTGAAACCACAGACCTGAAACCCATGCCCTGAAACTCATGTCGTGAATCTCATGCCCTGAAACTCATGTCCTGAATCTCATGCCCTAAAACTTATGCCCTGAAACTCATGCCCTGAATCTCATGCCGTGAAACTCCTGCCCTCAAACTCATGCACTGAAACTCATGCTCTGAATCTGCTGCCCTGAAACTCCTGCATTGAAACACGTGCCCTAAAACACATGCCCTGAATGTCATGCCGTGAAATTCCTGCCCTGAAACTCATGCCCTGATTCTCATGCCCTGAAACTCCTGCCCTGAAAGTCAAGCCCTGATTCTCCTGCCCTGAAACTCATGCCCTGAATCTTATGCCCTGAAACTTCTGCCCTGAAACTCATGCACTGAATCTCATGCGCTAAATCTCATGACCTTAAACTCAAGCCGTGAATCTCATGGACTGAAACTCATGTCCTGAAACTCAAGCTCTGAAACTTCTGCCCTGAAACTCCTGCCCTGAAACTCCTGCACTGAAATACTTGCCCTAAAACACCTGCCTTGAAACTCAACCCCCGAATCTCATGCCCTGAATATCATGGCCTGAAACTCAAACCCTGAATCTCCTGCCCTGAAACTCATGCCCTGAATCTCATACCCTGAAACTCCTGCCCTGAAACTCTTGCACTGAAACTCATGCCCTGAATCACATGCCCTAAAACTCATGCCTTGAAACTCCTGTCCTGAATCTCATGCCCTGAAACTCCTTCACTGAATCACATGCCCTGAAATTCCTGCCCTGAATCTCATGCCCTGAAACTCATGCCCTGAATCTCATGCCCTGAAACTCCTGCCCTCAAACTCATACACTGAAACTCAGGCACTGAAACTCATGCCCTGAGTCTCATGCCTTGAAACTCCAGTCCTGAATCTCATGCCCTGAAACTCATGCCCTGAATCTCATGCCCTGAAACTCCTGCACTGAAGCTCATGCCCTAAATCTCATACCCTGAAACTCCTGCCCTGAAACTCATGCACTGAAACTCATGCCCTGAATCACATGCCTTAAAACTCCTGCCCTGAATCATCTGCCCAGAAACTCATTATCTGAATCACATGCCCTGAAATTCCTGCCCTGAATCTCATGCCTTGAAACTCATGCCCTGAATCTCATGCCCTGAAACTTCTGCCCTCAAACTCATGCACTGAAACTCATGCACTGAAACTCATGCCCTGAATCTGAAGCCCTGAAACTCCTGTCCTGAATCTCATGCCCTGAAACTCATCCCCTGAATCTCATGACCTGAAACTCCTGCGCTGAAACTCAGGCCATGAATCTCATATCCTGAAACTCACGCCCTGAATTACATGCTCTGAAACTCCTGCCCTGAAACTCATGCCCAGAAACTCATGCCCTGAATCTCATGCCCTGAATCTCCTGCCCTGAAACTGCTGCCCTGAATCTCAAGCCCTGAAACCACAGACCTGAAACCCATGCCCTGAAACTCATGTCGTGAATCTCATGCCCTGAAACTCATGCCCTGAATCTCATGCCCTAAAACTTATGCCCTGAAACTCATGCCCTAAATCTCATGCCGTGAAACTCCTGCCCTCAAACTCATGCACTGAAACTCATGCTCTGAATCTGCTGCCCTGAAACTCCTGCATTGAAACACGTGCCCTAAAACACATGCCCTGAATGTCATGCCCTGAAATTCCTGCCCTGAAACTCATGCCCTGATTCTCATGCCCTGAAACTCCTGCCCTGAAAGTCAAGCCCTGATTCTCCTGCCCTGAAACTCCTGCCCTGAATCTCATGCCCTGAAACTTCTGCCCTGAAACTCATGCACTGAATCTCATTCGCTAAAACTCATGACCTTAAACTCAAGCCGTGAATCTCCTGGACTGAAACTCATGTCCTGAATCTCAAGCTCTGAAACTTCTGCCCTGAAACTCCTGCACTGAAATACATGCCCTAAAACACCTGCCTTGAAACTCAAGCCCCGAATCTCATGCCCTGAATCTCCTGCCCAGAATCTCCTGCCTCGGAACTCATGCCCTGAATCTCATGTCCTCAAACTCTTGCACTGTAACACCTGCCCTAAAACACATGCCCTGAATGTCATTCCCTGAATTTCCTGCCCTGAAACTCATACCCTGAATCTCATGCCCTGAAACTGTTGCACTGAAAGACCTACCCTAATACTCATGCCCTGAATCTTATGCCCTGAATCTCATGCCGTGAAACTCATGCACTGAAACTCCTGCCCTGTAACTGATGCCCTGAATCACATGCCCTGAAACTCATGCCCTGAACCTCATGCCCTGAAACTCAAGCCCTGAATCTCATGCACTGAAACTCATGCCCTAAATCTCATACCCTGAAACTCCTGCCCTGAAACTCATGCACCGAAACTCATGCACTGAATCTCATGCCCTGAATCTCATGCCTTGAAACTCCTGTCCTGAATCTCATGCCCTGAAACTCATACCCTGAATCTCATGCCCTGAAACTCCTGCCCTGAAACTTATGCCATGAATCTCATATCCTGAAACTCACGCCATGAATTACATGCCCTGAAACTCCTGCCCTGAAAGTCATGCCCTGAAACTCATGCCCTGAATCTCATGCCCTGAAACTTCTGCCCTGAAACTCATGCACTGAATCTCATGCGCTAAATCTCATGACCTTAAACTCAAGCCGTGAATCTCCTGCCCAGAAGCTCATGCCCTGAATCTCATGTTCTGAAACTCATGCCCTGAATCTCATGCCCTGAAACTCAAGCACTGATTCTCCTGCCCTGAAACTCATGCCCTGAAACTTCTGCCCTGAACCGCCTGCCATGAATGTCCTGCCCTGAAATTCCTGCCCTGAAACTCATGCCCTGAATCTCATGTCCTGAAACTCTTGTACTAAAACACCTACCCTAAAACACATGTCCTGAATCTCATGTTCTGAAACTCCTGCCCTGAAACGCATGCACTGAAAGACATGCCCTGAAACTCTTGCACTGAACCTCTTGCACTGAAACACCTGCCCTGAATCTCCTGCCCTGCATCTGCTGCCCTGAATCTCAAGCCCTGAAACCACAGACCTAAACCCATTGCCTGAAACTCATGTCGTGAATCTCATGCCCTGAAACTCATGTCCTGAATCTCATGCCCTGAAACTCATGCCCTGAAACTCATGCCCTGAATCTCCTGCCCTGAAACTCCTGCACTGAAACACGTGCCCTAAAACACCTGCCTTGAAACTCAAGTCCCGAATTTCATGCCCTGAATCTCCTGCCTTGAAACTCATGCACTGAATCTCATGCTCTCAAACTCTTGCACTGAAACACCTGCCCTAAAACTCATGCCCTGAATGTCATGCCCTGAAATTCCTGCCCTGAAACTCATGCCCTGAATCTCATGTCCTGAAACTCTTGCACTAAAACACCTACCCTAAAACACATGCCCTGAATCTCATGTTCTGAAACTCCTGCCCTGAAACTCATGCACTGAAATACATGCCCTAAAACACCTGCCTTGAAACTCAAGCCCCGAATCTCATGCCCTGAATCTCATGCCGTGAAACTCATGCACTGAAACTCCTGCCCTGTAACTGATGCCCTGAATCACATGCCCTGAAACTCATGCCCTGAACCTCATGCCCTGAAACTCAAGCCCTGAATCTCATGCACTGAAACTCATGCCCTAAATCTCATACCCTGAAACTCCTGCCCTGAAACTCATGCACCGAAACTCATGCACTGAATCTCATGCCCTGAATCTCATGCCTTGAAACTCCTGTCCTGAATCTCATGCCCTGAAACTCATACCCTGAATCTCATGCCCTGAAACTCCTGCCCTGAAACTTATGCCATGAATCTCATATCCTGAAACTCACGCCATGAATTACATGCCCTGAAACTCCTGCCCTGAAAGTCATGCCCTGAAACTCATGCCCTGAATCTCATGCCCTGAAACTTCTGCCCTGAAGCTCATGCACTGAATCTCATGCGCTAAATCTCATGACCTTAAACTCAAGCCGTGAATCTCCTGCCCAGAAGCTCATGCCCTGAATCTCATGTTCTGAAACTCATGCCCTGAATCTCATGCCCTGAAACTCAAGCACTGATTCTCCTGCCCTGAAACTCATGCCCTGAAACTTCTGCCCTGAACCGCCTGCCATGAATGTCCTGCCCTGAAATTCCTGCCCTGAAACTCATGCCCTGAATCTCATGTCCTGAAACTCTTGTACTAAAACACCTACCCTAAAACACATGTCCTGAATCTCATGTTCTGAAACTCCTGCCCTGAAACGCATGCACTGAAAGACATGCCCTGAAACTCTTGCACTGAACCTCTTGCACTGAAACACCTGCCCTGAATCTCCTGCCCTGCATCTGCTGCCCTGAATCTCAAGCCCTGAAACCACAGACCTAAACCCATTGCCTGAAACTCATGTCGTGAATCTCATGCCCTGAAACTCATGTCCTGAATCTCATGCCCTGAAACTCATGCCCTGAAACTCATGCCCTGAATCTCATGCCGTGAAACTCCTGCCCTCACACTCATGCACTGAAACTCATGCTCTGAATCTCCTGCCCTGAAACTCCTGCACTGAAACACGTGCCCTAAAACACCTGCCTTGAAACTCAAGTCCCGAATTTCATGCCCTGAATCTCCTGCCTTGAAACTCATGCACTGAATCTCATGCTCTCAAACTCTTGCACTGAAACACCTGCCCTAAAACTCATGCCCTGAATGTCATGCCCTGAAATTCCTGCCCTGAAACTCATGCCCTGAATCTCATGTCCTGAAACTCTTGCACTAAAACACCTACCCTAAAACACATGCCCTGAATCTCATGTTCTGAAACTCCTGCCCTGAAACTCATGCACTGAAATACATGCCCTAAAACACCTGCCTTGAAACTCAAGCCCCGAATCTCATGCCCTGAATCTCCTGCCCTGAAACTCATACCCTGAATCTTATGCCCTGAAACTCTTGCACTGAAAGACCTACCCTAATACTCATGCCCTGAATCTTATGCCCTGAATCTCAGGCCGTGAAACTCATGCACTGAAACTCCTGCCCTGTAACTGATGCCCTGAATCACATGCCCTGAAACTCATGCCCTAATTCTCATGCCCTGAAACTCTTGCACTGAAACACCTACCCTGAAACACATGCCCTGAATGTCATGCCCTGAATTTCCTGCCCTGGAACTCATACCCTGAATCTTATGCCCTGAAACACTTGCACTGAAAGACCTACCCTAATACTCATGCCCTGAATCTTATGCCCTGAATCTCATGCCGTGAAACTCATGCACTGAAACTCCTGCCCTGTAACTGATGCCCTGAATCACATGCCCTGAAACTCATGCCCTGAATCTCATGCCCTGAAACTCAAGCCCTGAATCTCATGCACTGAAACTCATGCCCTAAATCTCATACCCTGAAACTCCTGCCCTGAAACTCATGCACTGAAACTCATGCACTGAAACTCATGCCCTGAATCTCATGCCTTGAAACTCCTGTCCTGAATCTCATGCCCTGAAACTGCTGCACTGAAACACGTGCCCTAAAACACCTGCCTTGAAAGTCAAGCCCCGAATTTCATGCCCTGAATCTCCTGCCCTGAATCTCCTGCCTTGAAACTCATGCCCTGATTCTCATGCCCTGAAACTCTTGCACTGAAACACTTACCCTAAAACACATGCCCTGAATGTCATGTCCTGAAACACCTACCCTGAAACTCATGGCCTGAAACTCATGCCCTGAATCTCCTGCCCTGAAACTCATGCCCTGAATCTCATGCCCTGAAACTTCTTCCCTGAAACTCATGCACTGAATCTCATTCGCTAAAACTCATGACCTTAAACTCAAGCCGTGAATCTCCTGGACTGAAACTCATGTCCTGAATCTCAAGCTCTGAAACTTCTGCCCTGAAACTCCTGCACTGAAATACATGCCCTAAAACACCTGCCTTGAAACTCAAGCCCCGAATCTCATGCCCTGAATCTCCTGCCCAGAATCTCCTGCCTCGGAACTCATGCCCTGAATCTCATGTCCTCAAACTCTTGCACTGTAACACCTGCCCTAAAACACATGCCCTGAATGTCATTCCCTGAATTTCCTGCCCTGAAACTCATACCCTGAATCTCATGCCCTGAAACTGTTGCACTGAAAGACCTACCCTAATACTCATGCCCTGAATCTTATGCCCTGAATCTCATGCCGTGAAACTCATGCACTGAAACTCCTGCCCTGTAACTGATGCCCTGAATCACATGCCCTGAAACTCATGCCCTGAACCTCATGCCCTGAAACTCAAGCCCTGAATCTCATGCACTGAAACTCATGCCCTAAATCTCATACCCTGAAACTCCTGCCCTGAAACTCATGCACCGAAACTCATGCACTGAATCTCATGCCCTGAATCTCATGCCTTGAAACTCCTGTCCTGAATCTCATGCCCTGAAACTCATACCCTGAATCTCATGCCCTGAAACTCCTGCCCTGAAACTTATGCCATGAATCTCATATCCTGAAACTCACGCCATGAATTACATGCCCTGAAACTCCTGCCCTGAAAGTCATGCCCTGAAACTCATGCCCTGAATCTCATGCCCTGAAACTTCTGCCCTGAAACTCATGCACTGAATCTCATGCGCTAAATCTCATGACCTTAAACTCAAGCCGTGAATCTCCTGCCCAGAAGCTCATGCCCTGAATCTCATGTTCTGAAACTCATGCCCTGAATCTCATGCCCTGAAACTCAAGCACTGATTCTCCTGCCCTGAAACTCATGCCCTGAAACTTCTGCCCTGAACCGCCTGCCATGAATGTCCTGCCCTGAAATTCCTGCCCTGAAACTCATGCCCTGAATCTCATGTCCTGAAACTCTTGTACTAAAACACCTACCCTAAAACACATGTCCTGAATCTCATGTTCTGAAACTCCTGCCCTGAAACGCATGCACTGAAAGACATGCCCTGAAACTCTTGCACTGAACCTCTTGCACTGAAACACCTGCCCTGAATCTCCTGCCCTGCATCTGCTGCCCTGAATCTCAAGCCCTGAAACCACAGACCTAAACCCATTGCCTGAAACTCATGTCGTGAATCTCATGCCCTGAAACTCATGTCCTGAATCTCATGCCCTGAAACTCATGCCCTGAAACTCATGCCCTGAATCTCATGCCGTGAAACTCCTGCCCTCACACTCATGCACTGAAACTCATGCTCTGAATCTCCTGCCCTGAAACTCCTGCACTGAAACACGTGCCCTAAAACACCTGCCTTGAAACTCAAGTCCCGAATTTCATGCCCTGAATCTCCTGCCTTGAAACTCATGCACTGAATCTCATGCTCTCAAACTCTTGCACTGAAACACCTGCCCTAAAACTCATGCCCTGAATGTCATGCCCTGAAATTCCTGCCCTGAAACTCATGCCCTGAATCTCATGTCCTGAAACTCTTGCACTAAAACACCTACCCTAAAACACATGCCCTGAATCTCATGTTCTGAAACTCCTGCCCTGAAACTCATGCACTGAAATACATGCCCTAAAACACCTGCCTTGAAACTCAAGCCCCGAATCTCATGCCCTGAATCTCATGCCGTGAAACTCATGCACTGAAACTCCTGCCCTGTAACTGATGCCCTGAATCACATGCCCTGAAACTCATGCCCTGAACCTCATGCCCTGAAACTCAAGCCCTGAATCTCATGCACTGAAACTCATGCCCTAAATCTCATACCCTGAAACTCCTGCCCTGAAACTCATGCACCGAAACTCATGCACTGAATCTCATGCCCTGAATCTCATGCCTTGAAACTCCTGTCCTGAATCTCATGCCCTGAAACTCATACCCTGAATCTCATGCCCTGAAACTCCTGCCCTGAAACTTATGCCATGAATCTCATATCCTGAAACTCACGCCATGAATTACATGCCCTGAAACTCCTGCCCTGAAAGTCATGCCCTGAAACTCATGCCCTGAATCTCATGCCCTGAAACTTCTGCCCTGAAGCTCATGCACTGAATCTCATGCGCTAAATCTCATGACCTTAAACTCAAGCCGTGAATCTCCTGCCCAGAAGCTCATGCCCTGAATCTCATGTTCTGAAACTCATGCCCTGAATCTCATGCCCTGAAACTCAAGCACTGATTCTCCTGCCCTGAAACTCATGCCCTGAAACTTCTGCCCTGAACCGCCTGCCATGAATGTCCTGCCCTGAAATTCCTGCCCTGAAACTCATGCCCTGAATCTCATGTCCTGAAACTCTTGTACTAAAACACCTACCCTAAAACACATGTCCTGAATCTCATGTTCTGAAACTCCTGCCCTGAAACGCATGCACTGAAAGACATGCCCTGAAACTCTTGCACTGAACCTCTTGCACTGAAACACCTGCCCTGAATCTCCTGCCCTGCATCTGCTGCCCTGAATCTCAAGCCCTGAAACCACAGACCTAAACCCATTGCCTGAAACTCATGTCGTGAATCTCATGCCCTGAAACTCATGTCCTGAATCTCATGCCCTGAAACTCATGCCCTGAAACTCATGCCCTGAATCTCATGCCGTGAAACTCCTGCCCTCACACTCATGCACTGAAACTCATGCTCTGAATCTCCTGCCCTGAAACTCCTGCACTGAAACACGTGCCCTAAAACACCTGCCTTGAAACTCAAGTCCCGAATTTCATGCCCTGAATCTCCTGCCTTGAAACTCATGCACTGAATCTCATGCTCTCAAACTCTTGCACTGAAACACCTGCCCTAAAACTCATGCCCTGAATGTCATGCCCTGAAATTCCTGCCCTGAAACTCATGCCCTGAATCTCATGTCCTGAAACTCTTGCACTAAAACACCTACCCTAAAACACATGCCCTGAATCTCATGTTCTGAAACTCCTGCCCTGAAACTCATGCACTGAAATACATGCCCTAAAACACCTGCCTTGAAACTCAAGCCCCGAATCTCATGCCCTGAATCTCCTGCCCTGAAACTCATACCCTGAATCTTATGCCCTGAAACTCTTGCACTGAAAGACCTACCCTAATACTCATGCCCTGAATCTTATGCCCTGAATCTCAGGCCGTGAAACTCATGCACTGAAACTCCTGCCCTGTAACTGATGCCCTGAATCACATGCCCTGAAACTCATGCCCTGAACCTCATGCCCTGAAACTCAAGCCCTGAATCTCATGCACTGAAACTCATGCCCTAAATCTCATACCCTGAAACTCCTGCCCTGAAACTCATGCACCGAAACTCATGCACTGAATCTCATGCCCTGAATCTCATGCCTTGAAACTCCTGTCCTGAATCTCATGCCCTGAAACTCATACCCTGAATCTCATGCCCTGAAACTCCTGCCCTGAAACTTATGCCATGAAACTCATATCCTGAAACTCACGCCATGAATTACATGCCCTGAAACTCCTGCCCTGAAAGTCATGCCCTGAAACTCATGCCCTGAATCTCATGCCCTGAAACTTCTGCCCTGAAACTCATGCACTGAATCTCATGCGCTAAATCTCATGACCTTAAACTCAAGCCGTGAATCTCCTGCCCAGAAACTCATGCCCTGATTCTCCTGCCCTGAAACTCATGCCCTGAAACTTCTGCCCTGAACCGCCTGCCATGAATGTCCTGCCCTGAAACTGCTGCCCTGAAACACGTGCCCTAAAACACCTGCCTTGAAACTCAAGTCCCGAATTTCATGCCCTGAATCTCCTGCCTTGAAACTCATGCCCTGAATCTCATGCTCTCAAACTCTTGCACTGAAACACCTGCCCTAAAACTCATGCCCTGAATGTCATGCCCTGAAATTCCGGCCCTGAAACTCATGCCCTGAATCTCATGTCCTGAAACTCTTGCACTAAAACACCTACCCTAAAACACATGCCCTGAATCTCATGTTCTGAAACTCCTGCCCTGAAACTCATGCACTGAAAGACATGCCCTGAAACTCTTGTACTGAACCTCTTGCACTGAAACACCTGCCCTGAATCTCCTGCCCTGAATCTGCTGCCCTGAATCTCAAGCCCTGAAACCACACACCTGAAACCCATGCCCTGAATGTCATGCCCTGAAATTCCTGCCCTGAAACTCATGCCCTGAATCTCATGTCCTGAAACTCTTGTACTAAAACACCTACCCTAAAACACATGTCCTGAATCTCATGTTCTGAAACTCCTGCCCTGAAACTCATGCACTGAAAGACATGCCCTGAAACTCTTGCACTGAACCTCTTGCACTGAAACACCTGCCCTGAATCTCCTGCCCTGAATCTGCTGCCCTGAATCTCAAGCCCTGAAACCACAGACCTGAAACCCATTGCCTGAAACTCATGTCGTGAATCTCATGCCCTGAAACTCATGTCCTGAATCTCATGCCCTGAAACTCATGCCCTGAAACTCATGCCCTGAATCTCATGCCCTGAAACTCCTGCCCTCACACTCATGCACTGAAACTCATGCTCTGAATCTCCTGCCCTGAAACTCCTGCACTGAAACACGTGCCCTAAAACACCTGCCTTGAAACTCAAGTCCCGAATTTCATGCCCTGAATCTCCTGCCTTGAAACTCATGCCCTGAATCTCATGTCCTGAAACTCTTGCACTAAAACACCTACCCTAAAACACATGCCCTGAATCTCATGTTCTGAAACTCCTGCCCTGAAACTCATGCACTGAAAGACATGCCCTGAAACTCTTGTACTGAACCTCTTGCACTGAAACACCTGCCCTGAATCTCCTGCCCTGAATCTGCTGCCCTGAATCTCAAGCCCTGAAACCACACACCTGAAACCCATGCCCTGAAAATCATGTCGTGAATCTCATGCCCTGAAACTCATGTCCTGAATCTCATGCCCTGAAACTCATGCCCTGAAACTCATGCCCTGAATCTCCTGCCTTGAAACTCATGCCCTAATTCTCATGCCCTGAAACTCTTGCACTGAAACACCTACCCTGAAACACATGCCCTGAATGTCATGCCCTGAATTTCCTGCCCTGGAACTCATACCCTGAATCTTATGCCCTGAAACTCTTGCACTGAAAGACCTACCCTAATACTCACGCCCTGAATCTTATGCCCTGAATCTCATGCCGTGAAACTCATGCACTGAAACTCCTGCCCTGTAACTGATGCCCTGAATCACATGCCCTGAAACTCATGCCCTGAACTTCATGCCCAGAAACTCAAGCCCTGAATCTCATGCACTGAAACTCATGCCCTAAATCTCATACCCTGAAACTCCTGCCCTGAAACTCATGCACTGAAACTCATGCACTGAAACTCATGCCCTGAATCTCATGCCTTGAAACTCCTGTCCTGAATCTCATGCCCTGAAACTGCTGCACTGAAACACGTGCCCTAAAACACCTGCCTTGAAAGTCAAGCCCCGAATTTCATGCCCTGAATCTCCTGCCCTGAATCTCCTGCCTTGAAACTCATGCCCTGATTCTCATGCCCTGAAACTCTTGCACTGAAACACTTACCCTAAAACACATGCCCTGAATGTCATGTCCTGAAACACCTACCCTGAAACTCATGGCCTGAAACTCATGCCCTGAATCTCCTGCCCTGAAACTCAAGCCCTGATTCTCCTGCCCTGAAACTCATGCCCTGAATCTCATGCCCTGAAACTTCTTCCCTGAAACTCATGCACTGAATCTCATTCGCTAAAACTCATGACCTTAAACTCAAGCCGTGAATCTCCTGGACTGAAACTCATGTCCTGAATCTCAAGCTCTGAAACTTCTGCCCTGAAACTCCTGCACTGAAATACATGCCCTAAAACACCTGCCTTGAAACTCAAGCCCCGAATCTCATGCCCTGAATCTCCTGCCCAGAATCTCCTGCCTCGGAACTCATGCCCTGAATCTCATGTCCTCAAACTCTTGCACTGTAACACCTGCCCTAAAACACATGCCCTGAATGTCATTCCCTGAATTTCCTGCCCTGAAACTCATACCCTGAATCTCATGCCCTGAAACTGTTGCACTGAAAGACCTACCCTAATACTCATGCCCTGAATCTTATGCCCTGAATCTCATGCCGTGAAACTCATGCACTGAAACTCCTGCCCTGTAACTGATGCCCTGAATCACATGCCCTGAAACTCATGCCCTGAACCTCATGCCCTGAAACTCAAGCCCTGAATCTCATGCACTGAAACTCATGCCCTAAATCTCATACCCTGAAACTCCTGCCCTGAAACTCATGCACCGAAACTCATGCACTGAATCTCATGCCCTGAATCTCATGCCTTGAAACTCCTGTCCTGAATCTCATGCCCTGAAACTCATACCCTGAATCTCATGCCCTGAAACTCCTGCCCTGAAACTTATGCCATGAATCTCATATCCTGAAACTCACGCCATGAATTACATGCCCTGAAACTCCTGCCCTGAAAGTCATGCCCTGAAACTCATGCCCTGAATCTCATGCCATGAAACTTCTGCCCTGAAGCTCATGCACTGAATCTCATGCGCTAAATCTCATGACCTTAAACTCAAGCCGTGAATCTCCTGCCCAGAAGCTCATGCCCTGAATCTCATGTTCTGAAACTCATGCCCTGAATCTCATGCCCTGAAACTCGAGCACTGATTCTCCTGCCCTGAAACTCATGCCCTGAAACTTCTGCCCTGAACCGCCTGCCATGAATGTCCTGTCCTGAAATTCCTGCCCTGAAACTCATGCCCTGAATCTCATGTCCTGAAACTCTTGTACTAAAACACCTACCCTAAAACACATGTCCTGAATCTCATGTTCTGAAACTCCTGCCCTGAAACGCATGCACTGAAAGACATGCCCTGAAACTCTTGCACTGAACCTCTTGCACTGAAACACCTGCCCTGAATCTCCTGCCCTGCATCTGCTGCCCTGAATCTCAAGCCCTGAAACCACAGACCTAAACCCATTGCCTGAAACTCATGTCGTGAATCTCATGCCCTGAAACTCATGTCCTGAATCTCATGCCCTGAAACTCATGCCCTGAAACTCATGCCCTGAATCTCATGCCGTGAAACTCCTGCCCTCACACTCATGCACTGAAACTCATGCTCTGAATCTCCTGCCCTGAAACTCCTGCACTGAAACACGTGCCCTAAAACACCTGCCTTGAAACTCAAGTCCCGAATTTCATGCCCTGAATCTCCTGCCTTGAAACTCATGCACTGAATCTCATGCTCTCAAACTCTTGCACTGAAACACCTGCCCTAAAACTCATGCCCTGAATGTCATGCCCTGAAATTCCTGCCCTGAAACTCATGCACTGAAACTCATGCACTGAAACTCATGCCCTGAATCTCATGCCTTGAAACTCCTGTCCTGAATCTCATGCCCTGAAACTGCTGCACTGAAACACGTGCCCTAAAACACCTGCCTTGAAAGTCAAGCCCCGAATTTCATGCCCTGAATCTCCTGCCCTGAATCTCCTGCCTTGAAACTCATGCCCTGATTCTCATGCCCTGAAACTCTTGCACTGAAACACTTACCCTAAAACACATGCCCTGAATGTCATATCCTGAAACACCTACCCTGAAACTCATGGCTTGAAACTCATGCCCTGAATCTCCTGCCCTGAAACTCAAGCCCTGATTCTCCTGCCCTGAAACTCATGCCCTGAATCTCATGCCCTGAAACTTCTTCCCTGAAACTCATGCACTGAATCTCATTCGCTAAAACTCATGACCTTAAACTCAAGCCGTGAATCTCCTGGACTGAAACTCATGTCCTGAATCTCAAGCTCTGAAACTTCTGCCCTGAAACTCCTGCACTGAAATACATGCCCTAAAACACCTGCCTTGAAACTCAAGCCCCGAATCTCATGCCCTGAATCTCCTGCCCAGAATCTCCTGCCTCGGAACTCATGCCCTGAATCTCATGTCCTCAAACTCTTGCACTGTAACACCTGCCCTAAAACACATGCCCTGAATGTCATTCCCTGAATTTCCTGCCCTGAAACTCATACCCTGAATCTCATGCCCTGAAACTGTTGCACTGAAAGACCTACCCTAATACTCATGCCCTGAATCTTATGCCCTGAATCTCATGCCGTGAAACTCATGCACTGAAACTCCTGCCCTGTAACTGATGCCCTGAATCACATGCCCTGAAACTCATGCCCTGAACCTCATGCCCTGAAACTCAAGCCCTGAATCTCATGCACTGAAACTCATGCCCTAAATCTCATACCCTGAAACTCCTGCCCTGAAACTCATGCACCGAAACTCATGCACTGAATCTCATGCCCTGAATCTCATGCCTTGAAACTCCTGTCCTGAATCTCATGCCCTGAAACTCATACCCTGAATCTCATGCCCTGAAACTCCTGCCCTGAAACTTATGCCATGAATCTCATATCCTGAAACTCACGCCATGAATTACATGCCCTGAAACTCCTGCCCTGAAAGTCATGCCCTGAAACTCATGCCCTGAATCTCATGCCCTGAAACTTCTGCCCTGAAGCTCATGCACTGAATCTCATGCGCTAAATCTCATGACCTTAAACTCAAGCCGTGAATCTCCTGCCCAGAAGCTCATGCCCTGAATCTCATGTTCTGAAACTCATGCCCTGAATCTCATGCCCTGAAACTCAAGCACTGATTCTCCTGCCCTGAAACTCATGCCCTGAAACTTCTGCCCTGAACCGCCTGCCATGAATGTCCTGCCCTGAAATTCCTGCCCTGAAACTCATGCCCTGAATCTCATGTCCTGAAACTCTTGTACTAAAACACCTACCCTAAAACACATGTCCTGAATCTCATGTTCTGAAACTCCTGCCCTGAAACGCATGCACTGAAAGACATGCCCTGAAACTCTTGCACTGAACCTCTTGCACTGAAACACCTGCCCTGAATCTCCTGCCCTGCATCTGCTGCCCTGAATCTCAAGCCCTGAAACCACAGACCTAAACCCATTGCCTGAAACTCATGTCGTGAATCTCATGCCCTGAAACTCATGTCCTGAATCTCATGCCCTGAAACTCATGCCCTGAAACTCATGCCCTGAATCTCATGCCGTGAAACTCCTGCCCTCACACTCATGCACTGAAACTCATGCTCTGAATCTCCTGCCCTGAAACTCCTGCACTGAAACACGTGCCCTAAAACACCTGCCTTGAAACTCAAGTCCCGAATTTCATGCCCTGAATCTCCTGCCTTGAAACTCATGCACTGAATCTCATGCTCTCAAACTCTTGCACTGAAACACCTGCCCTAAAACTCATGCCCTGAATGTCATGCCCTGAAATTCCTGCCCTGAAACTCATGCCCTGAATCTCATGTCCTGAAACTCTTGCACTAAAACACCTACCCTAAAACACATGCCCTGAATCTCATGTTCTGAAACTCCTGCCCTGAAACTCATGCACTGAAATACATGCCCTAAAACACCTGCCTTGAAACTCAAGCCCCGAATCTCATGCCCTGAATCTCCTGCCCTGAAACTCATACCCTGAATCTTATGCCCTGAAACTCTTGCACTGAAAGACCTACCCTAATACTCATGCCCTGAATCTTATGCCCTGAATCTCAGGCCGTGAAACTCATGCACTGAAACTCCTGCCCTGTAACTGATGCCCTGAATCACATGCCCTGAAACTCATGCCCTGAACCTCATGCCCTGAAACTCAAGCCCTGAATCTCATGCACTGAAACTCATGCCCTAAAACTCATACCCTGAAACCCCTGCCCTGAAACTCATGCACCGAAACTCATGCACTGAATCTCATGCCCTGAATCTCATGCCTTGAAACTCCTGTCCTGAATCTCATGCCCTGAAACTCATACCCTGAATCTCATGCCCTGAAACTCCTGCCCTGAAACTTATGCCATGAATCTCATATCCTGAAACTCACGCCATGAATTACATGCCCTGAAACTCCTGCCCTGAAAGTCATGCCCTGAAACTCATGCCCTGAATCTCATGCCCTGAAACTTCTGCCCTGAAACTCATGCACTGAATCTCATGCGCTAAATCTCATGACCTTAAACTCAAGCCGTGAATCTCCTGCCCAGAAACTCATGCCCTGATTCTCCTGCCCTGAAACTCATACCCTGAAACTTCTGCCCTGAACCGCCTGCCATGAATGTCCTGCCCTGAAACTGCTACCCTGAATCTCAAGCCCTGAAACCACAGACCTGAAACCCATGCCCTGAATGTCATGCCCTGAAATTCCTGCTCTGAAACTCATGCCCTGAATCTCATGTCCTGAAACTCTTGTACTAAAACACCTACCCTAAAACACATGTCCTGAATCTCATGTTCTGAAACTCCTGCCCTGAAACTCATGCACTGAAAGACATGCCCTGAAACTCTTGCACTGAACCTCTTGCACTGAAACACCTGCCCTGAATCTCCTGCCCTGAATCTGCTGCCCTGAATCTCAAGCCCTGAAACCACAGACCTGAAACCCATTGCCTGAAACTCATGTCGTGAATCTCATGCCCTGAAACTCATGTCCTGAATCTCATGCCCTGAAACTCATGCCCTGAAACTCATGCCCTGAATCTCATGCCGTGAAACTCCTGCCCTCACACTCATGCACTGAAACTCATGCTCTGAATCTCCTGCCCTGAAACTCCTGCACTGAAACACGTGCCCTAAAACACCTGCCTTGAAACTCAAGTCCCGAATTTCATGCCCTGAATCTCCTGCCTTGAAACTCATGCCCTGAATCTCATGCTCTCAAACTCTTGCACTGAAACACCTGCCCTAAAACTCATGCCCTGAATGTCATGCCCTGAAATTCCGGCCCTGAAACTCATGCCCTGAATCTCATGTCCTGAAACTCTTGCACTAAAACACCTACCCTAAAACACATGCCCTGAATCTCATGTTCTGAAACTCCTGCCCTGAAACTCATGCACTGAAAGACATGCCCTGAAACTCTTGTACTGAACCTCTTGCACTGAAACACCTGCCCTGAATCTCCTGCCCTGAATCTGCTGCCCTGAATCTCAAGCCCTGAAACCACACACCTGAAACCCATGCCCTGAAACTCATGTCGTGAATCTCATGCCCTGAAACTCATGTCCTGAATCTCATGCCCTGAAACTCATGCCCTGAAACTCATGCCCTGAATCTCCTGCCTTGAAACTCATGCCCTAATTCTCATGCCCTGAAACTCTTGCACTGAAACACCTACCCTGAAACACATGCCCTGAATGTCATGCCCTGAATTTCCTGCCCTGGAACTCATACCCTGAATCTTATGCCCTGAAACACTTGCACTGAAAGACCTACCCTAATACTCATGCCCTGAATCTTATGCCCTGAATCTCATGCCGTGAAACTCATGCACTGAAACTCCTGCCCTGTAACTGATGCCCTGAATCACATGCCCTGAAACTCATGCCCTGAATCTCATGCCCTGAAACTCAAGCCCTGAATCTCATGCACTGAAACTCATGCCCTAAATCTCATACCCTGAAACTCCTGCCCTGAAACTCATGCACTGAAACTCATGCACTGAAACTCATGCCCTGAATCTCATGCCTTGAAACTCCTGTCCTGAATCTCATGCCCTGAAACTGCTGCACTGAAACACGTGCCCTAAAACACCTGCCTTGAAAGTCAAGCCCCGAATTTCATGCCCTGAATCTCCTGCCCTGAATCTCCTGCCTTGAAACTCATGCCCTGATTCTCATGCCCTGAAACTCTTGCACTGAAACACTTACCCTAAAACACATGCCCTGAATGTCATGTCCTGAAACACCTACCCTGAAACTCATGGCCTGAAACTCATGCCCTGAATCTCCTGCCCTGAAACTCAAGCCCTGATTCTCCTGCCCTGAAACTCATGCCCTGAATCTCATGCCCTGAAACTTCTTCCCTGAAACTCATGCACTGAATCTCATTCGCTAAAACTCATGACCTTAAACTCAAGCCGTGAATCTCCTGGACTGAAACTCATGTCCTGAATCTCAAGCTCTGAAACTTCTGCCCTGAAACTCCTGCACTGAAATACATGCCCTAAAACACCTGCCTTGAAACTCAAGCCCCGAATCTCATGCCCTGAATCTCCTGCCCAGAATCTCCTGCCTCGGAACTCATGCCCTGAATCTCATGTCCTCAAACTCTTGCACTGTAACACCTGCCCTAAAACACATGCCCTGAATGTCATTCCCTGAATTTCCTGCCCTGAAACTCATACCCTGAATCTCATGCCCTGAAACTGTTGCACTGAAAGACCTACCCTAATACTCATGCCCTGAATCTTATGCCCTGAATCTCATGCCGTGAAACTCATGCACTGAAACTCCTGCCCTGTAACTGATGCCCTGAATCACATGCCCTGAAACTCATGCCCTGAACCTCATGCCCTGAAACTCAAGCCCTGAATCTCATGCACTGAAACTCATGCCCTAAATCTCATACCCTGAAACTCCTGCCCTGAAACTCATGCACCGAAACTCATGCACTGAATCTCATGCCCTGAATCTCATGCCTTGAAACTCCTGTCCTGAATCTCATGCCCTGAAACTCATACCCTGAATCTCATGCCCTGAAACTCCTGCCCTGAAACTTATGCCATGAATCTCATATCCTGAAACTCACGCCATGAATTACATGCCCTGAAACTCCTGCCCTGAAAGTCATGCCCTGAAACTCATGCCCTGAATCTCATGCCCTGAAACTTCTGCCCTGAAGCTCATGCACTGAATCTCATGCGCTAAATCTCATGACCTTAAACTCAAGCCGTGAATCTCCTGCCCAGAAGCTCATGCCCTGAATCTCATGTTCTGAAACTCATGCCCTGAATCTCATGCCCTGAAACTCAAGCACTGATTCTCCTGCCCTGAAACTCATGCCCTGAAACTTCTGCCCTGAACCGCCTGCCATGAATGTCCTGCCCTGAAATTCCTGCCCTGAAACTCATGCCCTGAATCTCATGTCCTGAAACTCTTGTACTAAAACACCTACCCTAAAACACATGTCCTGAATCTCATGTTCTGAAACTCCTGCCCTGAAACGCATGCACTGAAAGACATGCCCTGAAACTCTTGCACTGAACCTCTTGCACTGAAACACCTGCCCTGAATCTCCTGCCCTGCATCTGCTGCCCTGAATCTCAAGCCCTGAAACCACAGACCTAAACCCATTGCCTGAAACTCATGTCGTGAATCTCATGCCCTGAAACTCATGTCCTGAATCTCATGCCCTGAAACTCATGCCCTGAAACTCATGCCCTGAATCTCATGCCGTGAAACTCCTGCCCTCACACTCATGCACTGAAACTCATGCTCTGAATCTCCTGCCCTGAAACTCCTGCACTGAAACACGTGCCCTAAAACACCTGCCTTGAAACTCAAGTCCCGAATTTCATGCCCTGAATCTCCTGCCTTGAAACTCATGCACTGAATCTCATGCTCTCAAACTCTTGCACTGAAACACCTGCCCTAAAACTCATGCCCTGAATGTCATGCCCTGAAATTCCTGCCCTGAAACTCATGCCCTGAATCTCATGTCCTGAAACTCTTGCACTAAAACACCTACCCTAAAACACATGCCCTGAATCTCATGTTCTGAAACTCCTGCCCTGAAACTCATGCACTGAAATACATGCCCTAAAACACCTGCCTTGAAACTCAAGCCCCGAATCTCATGCCCTGAATCTCATGCCGTGAAACTCATGCACTGAAACTCCTGCCCTGTAACTGATGCCCTGAATCACATGCCCTGAAACTCATGCCCTGAACCTCATGCCCTGAAACTCAAGCCCTGAATCTCATGCACTGAAACTCATGCCCTAAATCTCATACCCTGAAACTCCTGCCCTGAAACTCATGCACCGAAACTCATGCACTGAATCTCATGCCCTGAATCTCATGCCTTGAAACTCCTGTCCTGAATCTCATGCCCTGAAACTCATACCCTGAATCTCATGCCCTGAAACTCCTGCCCTGAAACTTATGCCATGAATCTCATATCCTGAAACTCACGCCATGAATTACATGCCCTGAAACTCCTGCCCTGAAAGTCATGCCCTGAAACTCATGCCCTGAATCTCATGCCCTGAAACTTCTGCCCTGAAGCTCATGCACTGAATCTCATGCGCTAAATCTCATAACCTTAAACTCAAGCCGTGAATCTCCTGCCCAGAAGCTCATGCCCTGAATCTCATGTTCTGAAACTCATGCCCTGAATCTCATGCCCTGAAACTCAAGCACTGATTCTCCTGCCCTGAAACTCATGCCCTGAAACTTCTGCCCTGAACCGCCTGCCATGAATGTCCTGCCCTGAAATTCCTGCCCTGAAACTCATGCCCTGAATCTCATGTCCTGAAACTCTTGTACTAAAACACCTACCCTAAAACACATGTCCTGAATCTCATGTTCTGAAACTCCTGCCCTGAAACGCATGCACTGAAAGACATGCCCTGAAACTCTTGCACTGAACCTCTTGCACTGAAACACCTGCCCTGAATCTCCTGCCCTGCATCTGCTGCCCTGAATCTCAAGCCCTGAAACCACAGACCTAAACCCATTGCCTGAAACTCATGTCGTGAATCTCATGCCCTGAAACTCATGTCCTGAATCTCATGCCCTGAAACTCATGCCCTGAAACTCATGCCCTGAATCTCATGCCGTGAAACTCCTGCCCTCACACTCATGCACTGAAACTCATGCTCTGAATCTCCTGCCCTGAAACTCCTGCACTGAAACACGTGCCCTAAAACACCTGCCTTGAAACTCAAGTCCCGAATTTCATGCCCTGAATCTCCTGCCTTGAAACTCATGCACTGAATCTCATGCTCTCAAACTCTTGCACTGAAACACCTGCCCTAAAACTCATGCCCTGAATGTCATGCCCTGAAATTCCTGCCCTGAAACTCATGCCCTGAATCTCATGTCCTGAAACTCTTGCACTAAAACACCTACCCTAAAACACATGCCCTGAATCTCATGTTCTGAAACTCCTGCCCTGAAACTCATGCACTGAAATACATGCCCTAAAACACCTGCCTTGAAACTCAAGCCCCGAATCTCATGCCCTGAATCTCCTGCCCTGAAACTCATGTCCTGAATCTCATGCCCTGAAACTCATGCCCTGAAACTCATGCCCTGAATCTCCTGCCTTGAAACTCATGCCCTAATTCTCATGCCCTGAAACTCTTGCACTGAAACACCTACCCTGAAACACATGCCCTGAATGTCATGCCCTGAATTTCCTGCCCTGGAACTCATACCCTGAATCTTATGCCCTGAAACACTTGCACTGAAAGACCTACCCTAATACTCATGCCCTGAATCTTATGCCCTGAATCTCATGCCGTGAAACTCATGCACTGAAACTCCTGCCCTGTAACTGATGCCCTGAATCACATGCCCTGAAACTCATGCCCTGAATCTCATGCCCTGAAACTCAAGCCCTGAATCTCATGCACTGAAACTCATGCCCTAAATCTCATACCCTGAAACTCCTGCCCTGAAACTCATGCACTGAAACTCATGCACTGAAACTCATGCCCTGAATCTCATGCCTTGAAACTCCTGTCCTGAATCTCATGCCCTGAAACTGCTGCACTGAAACACGTGCCCTAAAACACCTGCCTTGAAAGTCAAGCCCCGAATTTCATGCCCTGAATCTCCTGCCCTGAATCTCCTGCCTTGAAACTCATGCCCTGATTCTCATGCCCTGAAACTCTTGCACTGAAACACTTACCCTAAAACACATGCCCTGAATGTCATGTCCTGAAACACCTACCCTGAAACTCATGGCCTGAAACTCATGCCCTGAATCTCCTGCCCTGAAACTCAAGCCCTGATTCTCCTGCCCTGAAACTCATGCCCTGAATCTCATGCCCTGAAACTTCTTCCCTGAAACTCATGCACTGAATCTCATTCGCTAAAACTCATGACCTTAAACTCAAGCCGTGAATCTCCTGGACTGAAACTCATGTCCTGAATCTCAAGCTCTGAAACTTCTGCCCTGAAACTCCTGCACTGAAATACATGCCCTAAAACACCTGCCTTGAAACTCAAGCCCCGAATCTCATGCCCTGAATCTCCTGCCCAGAATCTCCTGCCTCGGAACTCATGCCCTGAATCTCATGTCCTCAAACTCTTGCACTGTAACACCTGCCCTAAAACACATGCCCTGAATGTCATTCCCTGAATTTCCTGCCCTGAAACTCATACCCTGAATCTCATGCCCTGAAACTGTTGCACTGAAAGACCTACCCTAATACTCATGCCCTGAATCTTATGCCCTGAATCTCATGCCGTGAAACTCATGCACTGAAACTCCTGCCCTGTAACTGATGCCCTGAATCACATGCCCTGAAACTCATGCCCTGAACCTCATGCCCTGAAACTCAAGCCCTGAATCTCATGCACTGAAACTCATGCCCTAAATCTCATACCCTGAAACTCCTGCCCTGAAACTCATGCACCGAAACTCATGCACTGAATCTCATGCCCTGAATCTCATGCCTTGAAACTCCTGTCCTGAATCTCATGCCCTGAAACTCATACCCTGAATCTCATGCCCTGAAACTCCTGCCCTGAAACTTATGCCATGAATCTCATATCCTGAAACTCACGCCATGAATTACATGCCCTGAAACTCCTGCCCTGAAAGTCATGCCCTGAAACTCATGCCCTGAATCTCATGCCCTGAAACTTCTGCCCTGAAACTCATGCACTGAATCTCATGCGCTAAATCTCATGACCTTAAACTCAAGCCGTGAATCTCCTGCCCAGAAGCTCATGCCCTGAATCTCATGTTCTGAAACTCATGCCCTGAATCTCATGCCCTGAAACTCAAGCACTGATTCTCCTGCCCTGAAACTCATGCCCTGAAACTTCTGCCCTGAACCGCCTGCCATGAATGTCCTGCCCTGAAATTCCTGCCCTGAAACTCATGCCCTGAATCTCATGTCCTGAAACTCTTGTACTAAAACACCTACCCTAAAACACATGTCCTGAATCTCATGTTCTGAAACTCCTGCCCTGAAACGCATGCACTGAAAGACATGCCCTGAAACTCTTGCACTGAACCTCTTGCACTGAAACACCTGCCCTGAATCTCCTGCCCTGCATCTGCTGCCCTGAATCTCAAGCCCTGAAACCACAGACCTAAACCCATTGCCTGAAACTCATGTCGTGAATCTCATGCCCTGAAACTCATGTCCTGAATCTCATGCCCTGAAACTCATGCCCTGAAACTCATGCCCTGAATCTCATGCCGTGAAACTCCTGCCCTCACACTCATGCACTGAAACTCATGCTCTGAATCTCCTGCCCTGAAACTCCTGCACTGAAACACGTGCCCTAAAACACCTGCCTTGAAATTCAAGTCCCGAATTTCATGCCCTGAATCTCCTGCCTTGAAACTCATGCACTGAATCTCATGCTCTCAAACTCTTGCACTGAAACACCTGCCCTAAAACTCATGCCCTGAATGTCATGCCCTGAAATTCCTGCCCTGAAACTCATGCCCTGAATCTCATGTCCTGAAACTCTTGCACTAAAACACCTACCCTAAAACACATGCCCTGAATCTCATGTTCTGAAACTCCTGCCCTGAAACTCATGCACTGAAATACATGCCCTAAAACACCTGCCTTGAAACTCAAGCCCCGAATCTCATGCCCTGAATCTCATGCCGTGAAACTCATGCACTGAAACTCCTGCCCTGTAACTGATGCCCTGAATCACATGCCCTGAAACTCATGCCCTGAACCTCATGCCCTGAAACTCAAGCCCTGAATCTCATGCACTGAAACTCATGCCCTAAATCTCATACCCTGAAACTCCTGCCCTGAAACTCATGCACCGAAACTCATGCACTGAATCTCATGCCCTGAATCTCATGCCTTGAAACTCCTGTCCTGAATCTCATGCCCTGAAACTCATACCCTGAATCTCATGCCCTGAAACTCCTGCCCTGAAACTTATGCCATGAATCTCATATCCTGAAACTCACGCCATGAATTACATGCCCTGAAACTCCTGCCCTGAAAGTCATGCCCTGAAACTCATGCCCTGAATCTCATGCCCTGAAACTTCTGCCCTGAAGCTCATGCACTGAATCTCATGCGCTAAATCTCATAACCTTAAACTCAAGCCGTGAATCTCCTGCCCAGAAGCTCATGCCCTGAATCTCATGTTCTGAAACTCATGCCCTGAATCTCATGCCCTGAAACTCAAGCACTGATTCTCCTGCCCTGAAACTCATGCCCTGAAACTTCTGCCCTGAAACTCATGCACTGAAATACATGCCCTAAAACACCTGCCTTGAAACTCAAGCCCCGAATCTCATGCCCTGAATCTCCTGCCCTGAAACTCATACCCTGAATCTTATGCCCTGAAACTCTTGCACTGAAAGACCTACCCTAATACTCATGCCCTGAATCTTATGCCCTGAATCTCAGGCCGTGAAACTCATGCACTGAAACTCCTGCCCTGTAACTGATGCCCTGAATCACATGCCCTGAAACTCATGCCCTGAACCTCATGCCCTGAAACTCAAGCCCTGAATCTCATGCACTGAAACTCATGCCCTAAATCTCATACCCTGAAACTCCTGCCCTGAAACTCATGCACCGAAACTCATGCACTGAATCTCATGCCCTGAATCTCATGCCTTGAAACTCCTGTCCTGAATCTCATGCCCTGAAACTCATACCCTGAATCTCATGCCCTGAAACTCCTGCCCTGAAACTTATGCCATGAAACTCATATCCTGAAACTCACGCCATGAATTACATGCCCTGAAACTCCTGCCCTGAAAGTCATGCCCTGAAACTCATGCCCTGAATCTCATGCCCTGAAACTTCTGCCCTGAAACTCATGCACTGAATCTCATGCGCTAAATCTCATGACCTTAAACTCAAGCCGTGAATCTCCTGCCCAGAAACTCATGCCCTGATTCTCCTGCCCTGAAACTCATGCCCTGAAACTTCTGCCCTGAACCGCCTGCCATGAATGTCCTGCCCTGAAACTGCAGCCCTGAAACACGTGCCCTAAAACACCTGCCTTGAAACTCAAGTCCCGAATTTCATGCCCTGAATCTCCTGCCTTGAAACTCATGCCCTGAATCTCATGCTCTCAAACTCTTGCACTGAAACACCTGCCCTAAAACTCATGCCCTGAATGTCATGCCCTGAAATTCCGGCCCTGAAACTCATGCCCTGAATCTCATGTCCTGAAACTCTTGCACTAAAACACCTACCCTAAAACACATGCCCTGAATCTCATGTTCTGAAACTCCTGCCCTGAAACTCATGCACTGAAAGACATGCCCTGAAACTCTTGTACTGAACCTCTTGCACTGAAACACCTGCCCTGAATCTCCTGCCCTGAATCTGCTGCCCTGAATCTCAAGCCCTGAAACCACACACCTGAAACCCATGCCCTGAAACTCATGTCGTGAATCTCATGCCCTGAAACTCATGTCCTGAATCTCATGCCCGGAAACTCATGCCCTGAAACTCATGCCCTGAATCTCCTGCCTTGAAACTCATGCCCTAATTCTCATGCCCTGAAACTCTTGCACTGAAACACCTACCCTGAAACACATGCCCTGAATGTCATGCCCTGAATTTCCTGCCCTGGAACTCATACCCTGAATCTTATGCCCTGAAACACTTGCACTGAAAGACCTACCCTAATACTCATGCCCTGAATCTTATGCCCTGAATCTCATGCCGTGAAACTCATGCACTGAAACTCCTGCCCTGTAACTGATGCCCTGAATCACATGCCCTGAAACTCATGCCCTGAATCTCATGCCCTGAAACTCAAGCCCTGAATCTCATGCACTGAAACTCATGCCCTAAATCTCATACCCTGAAACTCCTGCCCTGAAACTCATGCACTGAAACTCATGCACTGAAACTCATGCCCTGAATCTCATGCCTTGAAACTCCTGTCCTGAATCTCATGCCCTGAAACTGCTGCACTGAAACACGTGCCCTAAAACACCTGCCTTGAAAGTCAAGCCCCGAATTTCATGCCCTGAATCTCCTGCCCTGAATCTCCTGCCTTGAAACTCATGCCCTGATTCTCATGCCCTGAAACTCTTGCACTGAAACACTTACCCTAAAACACATGCCCTGAATGTCATGTCCTGAAACACCTACCCTGAAACTCATGGCCTGAAACTCATGCCCTGAATCTCCTGCCCTGAAACTCAAGCCCTGATTCTCCTGCCCTGAAACTCATGCCCTGAATCTCATGCCCTGAAACTTCTTCCCTGAAACTCATGCACTGAATCTCATTCGCTAAAACTCATGACCTTAAACTCAAGCCGTGAATCTCCTGGACTGAAACTCATGTCCTGAATCTCAAGCTCTGAAACTTCTGCCCTGAAACTCCTGCACTGAAATACATGCCCTAAAACACCTGCCTTGAAACTCAAGCCCCGAATCTCATGCCCTGAATCTCCTGCCCAGAATCTCCTGCCTCGGAACTCATGCCCTGAATCTCATGTCCTCAAACTCTTGCACTGTAACACCTGCCCTAAAACACATGCCCTGAATGTCATTCCCTGAATTTCCTGCCCTGAAACTCATACCCTGAATCTCATGCCCTGAAACTGTTGCACTGAAAGACCTACCCTAATACTCATGCCCTGAATCTTATGCCCTGAATCTCATGCCGTGAAACTCATGCACTGAAACTCCTGCCCTGTAACTGATGCCCTGAATCACATGCCCTGAAACTCATGCCCTGAACCTCATGCCCTGAAACTCAAGCCCTGAATCTCATGCACTGAAACTCATGCCCTAAATCTCATACCCTGAAACTCCTGCCCTGAAACTCATGCACCGAAACTCATGCACTGAATCTCATGCCCTGAATCTCATGCCTTGAAACTCCTGTCCTGAATCTCATGCCCTGAAACTCATACCCTGAATCTCATGCCCTGAAACTCCTGCCCTGAAACTTATGCCATGAATCTCATATCCTGAAACTCACGCCATGAATTACATGCCCTGAAACTCCTGCCCTGAAAGTCATGCCCTGAAACTCATGCCCTGAATCTCATGCCCTGAAACTTCTGCCCTGAAACTCATGCACTGAATCTCATGCGCTAAATCTCATGACCTTAAACTCAAGCCGTGAATCTCCTGCCCAGAAGCTCATGCCCTGAATCTCATGTTCTGAAACTCATGCCCTGAATCTCATGCCCTGAAACTCAAGCACTGATTCTCCTGCCCTGAAACTCATGCCCTGAAACTTCTGCCCTGAACCGCCTGCCATGAATGTCCTGCCCTGAAATTCCTGCCCTGAAACTCATGCCCTGAATCTCATGTCCTGAAACTCTTGTACTAAAACACCTACCCTAAAACACATGTCCTGAATCTCATGTTCTGAAACTCCTGCCCTGAAACGCATGCACTGAAAGACATGCCCTGAAACTCTTGCACTGAACCTCTTGCACTGAAACACCTGCCCTGAATCTCCTGCCCTGCATCTGCTGCCCTGAATCTCAAGCCCTGAAACCACAGACCTAAACCCATTGCCTGAAACTCATGTCGTGAATCTCATGCCCTGAAACTCATGTCCTGAATCTCATGCCCTGAAACTCATGCCCTGAAACTCATGCCCTGAATCTCATGCCGTGAAACTCCTGCCCTCACACTCATGCACTGAAACTCATGCTCTGAATCTCCTGCCCTGAAACTCCTGCACTGAAACACGTGCCCTAAAACACCTGCCTTGAAACTCAAGTCCCGAATTTCATGCCCTGAATCTCCTGCCTTGAAACTCATGCACTGAATCTCATGCTCTCAAACTCTTGCACTGAAACACCTGCCCTAAAACTCATGCCCTGAATGTCATGCCCTGAAATTCCTGCCCTGAAACTCATGCCCTGAATCTCATGTCCTGAAACTCTTGCACTAAAACACCTACCCTAAAACACATGCCCTGAATCTCATGTTCTGAAACTCCTGCCCTGAAACTCATGCACTGAAATACATGCCCTAAAACACCTGCCTTGAAACTCAAGCCCCGAATCTCATGCCCTGAATCTCCTGCCTTGAAACTCATACCCTGAATCTTATGCCCTGAAACTCTTGCACTGAAAGACCTACCCTAATACTCATGCCCTGAATCTTATGCCCTGAATCTCAGGCCGTGAAACTCATGCACTGAAACTCCTGCCCTGTAACTGATGCCCTGAATCACATGCCCTGAAACTCATGCCCTGAACCTCATGCCCTGAAACTCAAGCCCTGAATCTCATGCACTGAAACTCATGCCCTAAATCTCATACCCTGAAACTCCTGCCCTGAAACTCATGCACCGAAACTCATGCACTGAATCTCATGCCCTGAATCTCATGCCTTGAAACTCCTGTCCTGAATCTCATGCCCTGAAACTCATACCCTGAATCTCATGCCCTGAAACTCCTGCCCTGAAACTTATGCCATGAAACTCATATCCTGAAACTCACGCCATGAATTACATGCCCTGAAACTCCTGCCCTGAAAGTCATGCCCTGAAACTCATGCCCTGAATCTCATGCCCTGAAACTTCTGCCCTGAAACTCATGCACTGAATCTCATGCGCTAAATCTCATGACCTTAAACTCAAGCCGTGAATCTCCTGCCCAGAAACTCATGCCCTGATTCTCCTGCCCTGAAACTCATGCCCTGAAACTTCTGCCCTGAACCGCCTGCCATGAATGTCCTGCCCTGAAACTGCTGCCCTGAATCTCAAGCCCTGAAACCACAGACCTGAAACCCATGCCCTGAATGTCATGCCCTGAAATTCCTGCCCTGAAACTCATGCCCTGAATCTCCTGCCTTGAAACTCATGCCCTGAATCTCATGCTCTCAAACTCTTGCACTGAAACACCTGCCCTAAAACTCATGCCCTGAATGTCATGCCCTGAAATTCCGGCCCTGAAACTCATGCCCTGAATCTCATGTCCTGAAACTCTTGCACTAAAACACCTACCCTAAAACACATGCCCTGAATCTCATGTTCTGAAACTCCTGCCCTGAAACTCATGCACTGAAAGACATGCCCTGAAACTCTTGTACTGAACCTCTTGCACTGAAACACCTGCCCTGAATCTCCTGCCCTGAATCTGCTGCCCTGAATCTCAAGCCCTGAAACCACACACCTGAAACCCATGCCCTGAAACTCATGTCGTGAATCTCATGCCCTGAAACTCATGTCCTGAATCTCATGCCCTGAAACTCATGCCCTGAAACTCATGCCCTGAATCTCCTGCCTTGAAACTCATGCCCTAATTCTCATGCCCTGAAACTCTTGCACTGAAACACCTACCCTAAAACACATGCCCTGAATGTCATGTCCTGAAACACCTACTCTGAAACTCATGCCCTGAAACTCATGCCCTGAATCTCCTGCCCTGAAACTCAAGCCCTGATTCTCCTGCCCTGAAGCTCATGCCCTGAAACTTTTGCCCTGAAACTCATGCAGTCAATCTCATGCGATAAAACTCATGACCTTAAACTCATGCCGTGAATCTCCTGGACTGAAACTCATGTCCTGAATCTCAAGCTCTGAAACTTCTGCCCTGAAACTCCTGCACTGAAATACATGCCCTAAAACACCTGCCTTGAAACTCAAGCCCCGAATCTCATGCCCTGAATCTCCTGCCCAGAATCTCCTGCCTTGAAACTCATGCCCTGAATCTCATGCCCTCAAACTCTTGTACTGTAACACCTGCCCTAAAACTCATGCCCTGAATGTCATGCCCTGAAATTCCTGCCCTGAAACTCATGCCCTGAATCTCATGTCCTGAAACTCTTGCACTAAAACACCTACCCTAAAACACATGCCCTGAATCTCATGTTCTGAAACTCCTGCCCTGAAACTCATGCACTGAAATACATGCCCTAAAACACCTGCCTTGAAACTCAAGCCCCGAATCTCATGCCCTGAATCTCCTGCCCTGAAACTCATACCCTGAATCTTATGCCCTGAAACTCTTGCACTGAAAGACCTACCCTAATACTCATGCCCTGAATCTTATGCCCTGAATCTCAGGCCGTGAAACTCATGCACTGAAACTCCTGCCCTGTAACTGATGCCCTGAATCACATGCCCTGAAACTCATGCCCTGAACCTCATGCCCTGAAACTCATGCCCTGAAACTTCTGCCCTGAACCGCCTGCCATGAATGTCCTGCCCTGAAACTGCTGCCCTGAATCTCAAGCCCTGAAACCACAGACCTGAAACCCATGCCCTGAATGTCATGCCCTGAAATTCCTGCCCTGAAACTCATGCCCTGAATCTCATGTCCTGAAACTCTTGTACTAAAACACCTACCCTAAAACACATGTCCTGAATCTCATGTTCTGAAACTCCTGCCCTGAAACTCATGCACTGAAAGACATGCCCTGAAACTCTTGCACTGAACCTCTTGCACTGAAACACCTGCCCTGAATCTCCTGCCCTGAATCTGCTGCCCTGAATCTCAAGCCCTGAAACCACAGACCTGAAACCCATTGCCTGAAACTCATGTCGTGAATCTCATGCCCTGAAACTCATGTCCTGAATCTCATGCCCTGAAACTCATGCCCTGAAACTCATGCCCTGAATCTCATGCTCTTAAACTCTTGCACTGAAACACCTGCCCTAAAACTCATGCCCTGAATGTCATGCCCTGAAATTCCGGCCCTGAAACTCATGCCCTGAATCTCATGTCCTGAAACTCTTGCACTAAAACACCTACCCTAAAACACATGCCCTGAATCTCATGTTCTGAAACTCCTGCCCTGAAACTCATGCACTGAAAGACATGCCCTGAAACTCTTGTACTGAACCTCTTGCACTGAAACACCTGCCCTGAATCTCCTGCCCTGAATCTGCTGCCCTGAATCTCAAGCCCTGAAACCACACACCTGAAACCCATGCCCTGAAACTCATGTCGTGAATCTCATGCCCTGAAACTCATGTCCTGAATCTCATGCCCTGAAACTCATGCCCTGAAACTCATGCCCTGAATCTCCTGCCTTGAAACTCATGCCCTAATTCTCATGCCCTGAAACTCTTGCACTGAAACACCTACCCTGAAACACATGCCCTGAATGTCATGCCCTGAATTTCCTGCCCTGGAACTCATACCCTGAATCTTATGCCCTGAAACACTTGCACTGAAAGACCTACCCTAATACTCATGCCCTGAATCTTATGCCCTGAATCTCATGCCGTGAAACTCATGCACTGAAACTCCTGCCCTGTAACTGATGCCCTGAATCACATGCCCTGAAACTCAAGCCCTGAATCTCATGCACTGAAACTCATGCCCTAAATCTCATACCCTGAAACTCCTGCCCTGAAACTCATGCACTGAAACTCATGCACTGAAACTCATGCCCTGAATCTCATGCCTTGAAACTCCTGTCCTGAATCTCATGCCCTGAAACTGCTGCACTGAAACACGTGCCCTAAAACACCTGCCTTGAAAGTCAAGCCCCGAATTTCATGCCCTGAATCTCCTGCCCTGAATCTCCTGCCTTGAAACTCATGCCCTGATTCTCATGCCCTGAAACTCTTGCACTGAAACACTTACCCTAAAACACATGCCCTGAATGTCATGTCCTGAAACACCTACCCTGAAACTCATGGCCTGAAACTCATGCCCTGAATCTCCTGCCCTGAAACTCAAGCCCTGATTCTCCTGCCCTGAAACTCATGCCCTGAATCTCATGCCCTGAATCTCATGCCCTGAAACTTCTTCCCTGAAACTCATGCACTGAATCTCATTCGCTAAAACTCATGACCTTAAACTCAAGCCGTGAATCTCCTGGACTGAAACTCATGTCCTGAATCTCAAGCTCTGAAACTTCTGCCCTGAAACTCCTGCACTGAAATACATGCCCTAAAACACCTGCCTTGAAACTCAAGCCCCGAATCTCATGCCCTGAATCTCCTGCCCAGAATCTCCTGCCTCGGAACTCATGCCCTGAATCTCATGTCCTCAAACTCTTGCACTGTAACACCTGCCCTAAAACACATGCCCTGAATGTCATTCCCTGAATTTCCTGCCCTGAAACTCATACCCTGAATCTCATGCCCTGAAACTGTTGCACTGAAAGACCTACCCTAATACTCATGCCCTGAATCTTATGCCCTGAATCTCATGCCGTGAAACTCATGCACTGAAACTCCTGCCCTGTAACTGATGCCCTGAATCACATGCCCTGAAACTCATGCCCTGAACCTCATGCCCTGAAACTCAAGCCCTGAATCTCATGCACTGAAACTCATGCCCTAAATCTCATACCCTGAAACTCCTGCCCTGAAACTCATGCACCGAAACTCATGCACTGAATCTCATGCCCTGAATCTCATGCCTTGAAACTCCTGTCCTGAATCTCATGCCCTGAAACTCATACCCTGAATCTCATGCCCTGAAACTCCTGCCCTGAAACTTATGCCATGAATCTCATATCCTGAAACTCACGCCATGAATTACATGCCCTGAAACTCCTGCCCTGAAAGTCATGCCCTGAAACTCATGCCCTGAATCTCATGCCCTGAAACTTCTGCCCTGAAACTCATGCACTGAATCTCATGCGCTAAATCTCATGACCTTAAACTCAAGCCGTGAATCTCCTGCCCAGAAGCTCATGCCCTGAATCTCATGTTCTGAAACTCATGCCCTGAATCTCATGCCCTGAAACTCAAGCACTGATTCTCCTGCCCTGAAACTCATGCCCTGAAACTTCTGCCCTGAACCGCCTGCCATGAATGTCCTGCCCTGAAATTCCTGCCCTGAAACTCATGCCCTGAATCTCATGTCCTGAAACTCTTGTACTAAAACACCTACCCTAAAACACATGTCCTGAATCTCATGTTCTGAAACTCCTGCCCTGAAACGCATGCACTGAAAGACATGCCCTGAAACTCTTGCACTGAACCTCTTGCACTGAAACACCTGCCCTGAATCTCCTGCCCTGCATCTGCTGCCCTGAATCTCAAGCCCTGAAACCACAGACCTAAACCCATTGCCTGAAACTCATGTCGTGAATCTCATGCCCTGAAACTCATGTCCTGAATCTCATGCCCTGAAACTCATGCCCTGAAACTCATGCCCTGAATCTCATGCCGTGAAACTCCTGCCCTCACACTCATGCACTGAAACTCATGCTCTGAATCTCCTGCCCTGAAACTCCTGCACTGAAACACGTGCCCTAAAACACCTGCCTTGAAACTCAAGTCCCGAATTTCATGCCCTGAATCTCCTGCCTTGAAACTCATGCACTGAATCTCATGCTCTCAAACTCTTGCACTGAAACACCTGCCCTAAAACTCATGCCCTGAATGTCATGCCCTGAAATTCCTGCCCTGAAACTCATGCCCTGAATCTCATGTCCTGAAACTCTTGCACTAAAACACCTACCCTAAAACACATGCCCTGAATCTCATGTTCTGAAACTCCTGCCCTGAAACTCATGCACTGAAATACATGCCCTAAAACACCTGCCTTGAAACTCAAGCCCCGAATCTCATGCCCTGAATCTCATGCCGTGAAACTCATGCACTGAAACTCCTGCCCTGTAACTGATGCCCTGAATCACATGCCCTGAAACTCATGCCCTGAACCTCATGCCCTGAAACTCAAGCCCTGAATCTCATGCACTGAAACTCATGCCCTAAATCTCATACCCTGAAACTCCTGCCCTGAAACTCATGCACCGAAACTCATGCACTGAATCTCATGCCCTGAATCTCATGCCTTGAAACTCCTGTCCTGAATCTCATGCCCTGAAACTCATACCCTGAATCTCATGCCCTGAAACTCCTGCCCTGAAACTTATGCCATGAATCTCATATCCTGAAACTCACGCCATGAATTACATGCCCTGAAACTCCTGCCCTGAAAGTCATGCCCTGAAACTCATGCCCTGAATCTCATGCCCTGAAACTTCTGCCCTGAAGCTCATGCACTGAATCTCATGCGCTAAATCTCATAACCTTAAACTCAAGCCGTGAATCTCCTGCCCAGAAGCTCATGCCCTGAATCTCATGTTCTGAAACTCATGCCCTGAATCTCATGCCCTGAAACTCAAGCACTGATTCTCCTGCCCTGAAACTCATGCCCTGAAACTTCTGCCCTGAACCGCCTGCCATGAATGTCCTGCCCTGAAATTCCTGCCCTGAAACTCATGCCCTGAATCTCATGTCCTGAAACTCTTGTACTAAAACACCTACCCTAAAACACATGTCCTGAATCTCATGTTCTGAAACTCCTGCCCTGAAACGCATGCACTGAAAGACATGCCCTGAAACTCTTGCACTGAACCTCTTGCACTGAAACACCTGCCCTGAATCTCCTGCCCTGCATCTGCTGCCCTGAATCTCCTGCCCTGCATCTGCTGCCCTGAATCTCAAGCCCTGAAACCACAGACCTAAACCCATTGCCTGAAACTCATGTCGTGAATCTCATGCCCTGAAACTCATGTCCTGAATCTCATGCCCTGAAACTCATGCCCTGAAACTCATGCCCTGAATCTCATGCCGTGAAACTCCTGCCCTCACACTCATGCACTGAAACTCATGCTCTGAATCTCCTGCCCTGAAACTCCTGCACTGAAACACGTGCCCTAAAACACCTGCCTTGAAACTCAAGTCCCGAATTTCATGCCCTGAATCTCCTGCCTTGAAACTCATGCACTGAATCTCATGCTCTCAAACTCTTGCACTGAAACACCTGCCCTAAAACTCATGCCCTGAATGTCATGCCCTGAAATTCCTGCCCTGAAACTCATGCCCTGAATCTCATGTCCTGAAACTCTTGCACTAAAACACCTACCCTAAAACACATGCCCTGAATCTCATGTTCTGAAACTCCTGCCCTGAAACTCATGCACTGAAATACATGCCCTAAAACACCTGCCTTGAAACTCAAGCCCCGAATCTCATGCCCTGAATCTCCTGCCCTGAAACTCATACCCTGAATCTTATGCCCTGAAACTCTTGCACTGAAAGACCTACCCTAATACTCATGCCCTGAATCTTATGCCCTGAATCTCAGGCCGTGAAACTCATGCACTGAAACTCCTGCCCTGTAACTGATGCCCTGAATCACATGCCCTGAAACTCATGCCCTGAACCTCATGCCCTGAAACTCAAGCCCTGAATCTCATGCACTGAAACTCATGCCCTAAATCTCATACCCTGAAACTCCTGCCCTGAAACTCATGCACCGAAACTCATGCACTGAATCTCATGCCCTGAATCTCATGCCTTGAAACTCCTGTCCTGAATCTCATGCCCTGAAACTCATACCCTAAATCTCATGCCCTGAAACTCCTGCCCTGAAACTTATGCCATGAAACTCATATCCTGAAACTCACGCCATGAATTACATGCCCTGAAACTCCTGCCCTGAAAGTCATGCCTTGAAACTCCTGTCCTGAATCTCATGCCCTGAAACTCATACCCTAAATCTCATGCCCTGAAACTCCTGCCCTGAAACTTATGCCATGAAACTCATATCCTGAAACTCACGCCATGAATTACATGCCCTGAAACTCCTGCCCTGAAAGTCATGCCCTGAAACTCATGCCCTGAATCTCATGCCCTGAAACTTCTGCCCTGAAACTCATGCACTGAATCTCATGCGCTAAATCTCATGACCTTAAACTCAAGCCGTGAATCTCCTGCCCAGAAACTCATGCCCTGATTCTCCTGCCCTGAAACTCATGCCCTGAAACTTCTGCCCTGAACCGCCTGCCATGAATGTCCTGCCCTGAAACTGCTGCCCTGAATCTCAAGCCCTGAAACCACAGACCTGAAACCCATGCCCTGAATGTCATGCCCTGAAATTCCTGCCCTGAAACTCATGCCCTGAATCTCATGTCCTGAAACTCTTGTACTAAAACACCTACCCTAAAACACATGTCCTGAATCTCATGTTCTGAAACTCCTGCCCTGAAACTCATGCACTGAAAGACATGCCCTGAAACTCTTGCACTGAACCTCTTGCACTGAAACACCTGCCCTGAATCTCCTGCCCTGAATCTGCTGCCCTGAATCTCAAGCCCTGAAACCACAGACCTGAAACCCATTGCCTGAAACTCATGTCGTGAATCTCATGCCCTGAAACTCATGTCCTGAATCTCATGCCCTGAAACTCATGCCCTGAAACTCATGCCCTGAATCTCATGCCGTGAAACTCCTGCCCTCACACTCATGCACTGAAACTCATGCTCTGAATCTCCTGCCCTGAAACTCCTGCACTGAAACACGTGCCCTAAAACACCTGCCTTGAAACTCAAGTCCCGAATTTCATGCCCTGAATCTCCTGCCTTGAAACTCATGCCCTAATTCTCATGCCCTGAAACTCTTGCACTGAAACACCTACCCTAAAACACATGCCCTGAATGTCATGTCCTGAAACACCTACCCTGAAACTCATGCCCTGAAACTCATGCCCTGAATCTCCTGCCCTGAAACTCAAGCCCTGATTCTCCTGCCCTGAAGCTCATGCCCTGAAACTTTTGCCCTGAAACTCATGCAGTCAATCTCATGCGATAAAACTCATGACCTTAAACTCATGCCGTGAATCTCCTGGACTGAAACTCATGTCCTGAATCTCAAGCTCTGAAACTTCTGCCCTGAAACTCCTGCACTGAAATACATGCCCTAAAACACCTGCCTTGAAACTCAAGCCCCGAATCTCATGCCCTGAATCTCCTGCCCAGAATCTCCTGCCTTGAAACTCATGCCCTGAATCTCATGCCCTCAAACTCTTGTACTGTAACACCTGCCCTAAAACACATGCCCTGAATGTCATGCCCTGAATTTCCTGCCCTGAAACTCATACCCTGAATCATATGCCCTGAAACTCTTGCACTGAAAGACCTACCCTAATACTCATGCCCTGAATCTTATGCCCTGAATCTCATGCCGTGAAACTCATGCACTGAAACTCCTGCCCTGTAACTGATGCCCTGAATCACATGCCCTGAACTCATGCCCTGAACCTCATGCCCTGAAACTCAAGCCCTGAATCTCATGCACTGAAACTCATGCCCTAAATCTCATACCCTGAAACTCCTGCCCTGAAACTCATGCACTGAAACTCATGCACTGAAACTCATGCCCTGAATCTCATGCCTTGAAACTCCTGTCCTGAATCTCATGCCCTGAAACTGCTGCACTGAAACACGTGCCTAAAACACCTGCCTTGAAAGTCAAGCCCCCGAATTTCATGCCCTGAATCTCCTGCCTGAATCTCCTGCCTTGAAACTCATGCCCTGATTCTCATGCCCTGAAACTCTTGCACTGAAACACTTACCCTAAAACACATGCCCTGAATGTCATGTCCTGAAACACCTACCCTGAAACTCATGGCCTGAAACTCATGCCCTGAATCTCCTGCCTGAAACTCAAGCCCTGATTCTCCTGCCCTGAAACTCATGCCCTGAATCTCATGCCCTGAAACTTCTTCCCTGAAACTCATGCACTGAATCTCATTCGCTAAAACTCATGACCTTAAACTCAAGCCGTGAATCTCCTGGACTGAAACTCATGTCCTGAATCTCAAGCTCTGAAACTTCTGCCCTGAAACTCCTGCACTGAAATACATGCCCTAAAACACCTGCCTTGAAACTCAAGCCCCGAATCTCATGCCCTGAATCTCCTGCCCAGAATCTCCTGCCTCGGAACTCATGCCCTGAATCTCATGTCCTCAAACTCTTGCACTGTAACACCTGCCCTAAAACACATGCCCTGAATGTCATTCCCTGAATTTCCTGCCCTGAAACTCATACCCTGAATCTCATGCCCTGAAACTGTTGCACTGAAAGACCTACCCTAATACTCATGCCCTGAATCTTATGCCCTGAATCTCATGCCGTGAAACTCATGCACTGAAACTCCTGCCCTGTAACTGATGCCCTGAATCACATGCCCTGAAACTCATGCCCTGAACCTCATGCCCTGAAACTCAAGCCCTGAATCTCATGCACTGAAACTCATGCCCTAAATCTCATACCCTGAAACTCCTGCCCTGAAACTCATGCACCGAAACTCATGCACTGAATCTCATGCCCTGAATCTCATGCCTTGAAACTCCTGTCCTGAATCTCATGCCCTGAAACTCATACCCTGAATCTCATGCCCTGAAACTCCTGCCCTGAAACTTATGCCATGAATCTCATATCCTGAAACTCACGCCATGAATTACATGCCCTGAAACTCCTGCCCTGAAAGTCATGCCCTGAAACTCATGCCCTGAATCTCATGCCCTGAAACTTCTGCCCTGAAACTCATGCACTGAATCTCATGCGCTAAATCTCATGACCTTAAACTCAAGCCGTGAATCTCCTGCCCAGGAACTCATGCCCTGAATCTCATGTTCTGAAACTCATGCCCTGAATCTCATGCCCTGAAACTCAAGCACTGATTCTCCTGCCCTGAAACTCATGCCCTGAAACTTCTGCCCTGAACCGCCTGCCATGAATGTCCTGCCCTGAAATTCCTGCCCTGAAACTCATGCCCTGAATCTCATGTCCTGAAACTCTTGTACTAAAACACCTACCCTAAAACACATGTCCTGAATCTCATGTTCTGAAACTCCTGCCCTGAAACTCATGCACTGAAAGACATGCCCTGAAACTCTTGCACTGAACCTCTTGCACTGAAACACCTGCCCTGAATCTCCTGCCCTGAATCTGCTGCCCTGAATCTCAAGCCCTGAAACCACAGACCTAAACCCATTGCCTGAAACTCATGTCGTGAATCTCATGCCCTGAAACTCATGTCCTGAATCTCATGCCCTGAAACTCATGCCCTGAAACTCATGCCCTGAATCTCATGCCGTGAAACTCCTGCCCTCACACTCATGCACTGAAACTCATGCTCTGAATCTCCTGCCCTGAAACTCCTGCACTGAAACACGTGCCCTAAAACACCTGCCTTGAAACTCAAGTCCCGAATTTCATGCCCTGAATCTCCTGCCTTGAAACTCATGCCCTGAATCTCATGCTCTCAAACTCTTGCACTGAAACACCTGCCCAAAAACTCATGCCCTGAATGTCATGCCCTGAAATTCCTGCCCTGAAACTCATGCCCTGAATCTCATGTCCTGAAACTCTTGCACTAAAACACCTACCCTAAAACACATGCCCTGAATCTCATGTTCTGAAACTCCTGCCCTGAAACTCATGCACTGAAAGAACTCTTGCACTTAACCTCTTGCACTGAAACACCTGCCCTGAATCTCCTGCCCTGAATCTGCTGCCTGAATCTCAAGCCCTGAAACCACACACCTGAAACCCATGCCCTGAAACTCATGTCGTGAATCTCATGCCCTGAAACTCATGTCCTGAATCTCATGCCCTGAAACTCATGCCCTGAATCTCATGCCGTGAAACTCCTGCCCTCACACTCATGCACAGAAACTCATGCTCTGAATCTCCTGCCCTGAAACTCCTGCACTGAAACACGTGCCCTAAAACACCTGCCTTGAAACTCAAGTCCCGAATTTCATGCCTGAATCTCCTGCCCTGAATCTCTTGCCTTGAAACTCATGCCCTGAATCTCATGCCCTCAAACTCTTGCACTGAAACACCTACCCTAAAACACATGCCCTGAAATGTCATGTCCTGAAACTCCTACCCTGAAACTAACGCCGTGAAACTCATGCCCTGAATCTCCTGCCCTGAAATTCAAGCCCTGATTCTCTGCCCTGAAACTCATCCCCCTGAATCTCATGCCCTGAAACTTCTGCCCTGAAACTCATGCACTTGAATCTCATGCGCTAAATCTCATGACCTTAAACTCAAGCCGTGAATCTCCTGGACTGAAACTCATGTCCTGAATCTCAAGCCCTGAAACCACAGATCTGAAACCCATGCCCTGAATGTCATGCCCTGAAATTCCTGCCCTGAAACTCATGCCCTGAATCTCATGTCCTGAAACTCCTGCACTAAAACACTTACCCTAAAACACATGCCCTGAATCTCATGTTCTGAAACTCCTGCCCTGAAACTCATGCACTGAAAGACATGCCCTGAAACTCATGCACTGAAAGACATGCCCTGAAACTCTTGCACTGAACCTCTTGCACTGAAACACCTGCCCTGAATCTCCTGCCCTGAATCTGCTGCCTGAATCTCAAGCCCTGAAACCACAGACCTGAAACCCCATGCCTTAAACTCATGTCGTGAATCTCATGCCCTGAAACTCATGTCCTGAATCTCATGCCCTGAAACTCCTGCCCTGAAACTCATGCCCTGAATCTCATGCCGTGAAACTCCTGCCCTCACACTCAATGCACTGAAACTCATGCTCTGATCTCCTGCCCTGAAACTCCTGCACTGAAACACGTGCCCTAAAACACCTGCCTTGAAACTCAAGTCCCGAATTTCATGCCCTGAATCTCCTGCCTTGAAACTCATGCCCTGAATCTCATGCTCTCAAACTCTTGCACTGAAACACCTGCCCTAAAACTCATGCCCTGAATGTCATGCCCTGAATTCCTGCCCTGAAACTCATGCCTGAATCTCATGTCCTGAAACTCTTGCACTAAACACCTACCCTAAAACACATGCCCTGAATCTCATGTTCTGAAACTCCTGCCCTGAAACTCATGCACTGAAATACATGCCCTAAAACACCTGCCTTGAAACTCAAGCCCCGAATCTCATGCCCTGAAATCTCCTGCCCTGAAACTCATACCCTGAATCTTATGCCCTGAAACTCTTGCACTGAAAGACCTACCCTAATACTCATGCCCTGAATCTTATGCCCTGAATCTCAGGCCGTGAAACTCATGCACTGAAACTCCTGCCCTGTAACTGATGCCCTGAATCACATGCCCTGAAACTCATGCCCTGAACCTCATGCCCCTGAAACTCAAGCCCTGAATCTCATGCACTGAAACTCATGCCCTAAATCTCATACCCTGAAACTCCTGCCCTGAAACTCATGCACCGAAACTCATGCACTGAATCTCATGCCCCTGAATCTCATGCCTTGAAACTCCTGTCCTGAATCTCATGCCTGAAACTCATACCCTGAATCTCATGCCCTGAAACTCCTGCCTGAAACTTATGCCATGAAACTCATATCCTGAACTCACGCCATGAATTACATGCCCTGAAACTCCTGCCCTGAAAGTCATGCCCTGAAACTCATGCCCTGAATCTCATGCCCTGAAACATCTGCCCTGAAACTCATGCACTGAATCTCATGCGCTAAATCTCATGACCTTAAACTCAAGCCGTGAATCTCCTGCCCAGAACTCATGCCCTGATTCTCCTGCCCTGAAACTCATGCCCTGAAACTTCTGCCCGTGAACCGCCTGCCATGAATGTCCTGCCCTGAAACTGGCTGCCTGAATCTCAAGCCCTGAAACCACAGACCTGAAACCCATGCCCTGAATGTCCATGCCCTGAAATTCCTGCCCTGAAACTCATGCCCTGAATCTCATGTCCTGAAACTCTTGTACTAAAACACCTACCCTAAAACACATGTCCTGAATCTCATGTTCTGAAACTCCTGCCCTGAAACTCATGCACTGAAAGGACATGCCCTGAAACTCTTGCACTGAACCTCTTGCACTGAAACACCTGCCCTGAATCTCCTCCCTGAATCTGCTGCCCTGAATCTCAAGCCCTGAAACACAGACCTGAAACCATTGCCTGAAACTCATGTCGTGAATCTCATGCCCTGAAACTCATGTCCTGAATCTCATGCCCTGAAACTCATGCCCTGAAACTCATGCCCGGGAATCTCATGCCGTGGAAACTCCTGCCCTCACACTCATGCACTGAAACTCATGCTCTGAATCTCCTGCCCTGAAACTCCTGCACTGAAACACGTGCCCTAAAACACCTGCCTTGAAACTCAAGTCCCGAATTTCATGCCCTGAATCTCCTGCCTTGAACTCATGCCCTGAATCTCATGCTCTCAAACTCTTGCACTGAAACACCTGCCCTAAAACTCATGCCCTGAATGTCATGCCCTGAAATTCCGGCCCTGAAACTCATGCCCTGAATCTCATGTCCTGAAACTCTTGCACTAAAACACCTACCCTGAAACACATGCCCTGAATCTCATGTTCTGAAACTCCTGCCCTGAAACTCATGCACTGAAAGACATGCCCTGAAACTCTTGTACTGAACCTCTTGCACTGAAACACCTGCCCTGAATCTCCTGCCCTGAATCTGCTGCCCTGAATCTCAAGCCCTGAAACCACACACCTGAAACCCATGCCCTGAAACTCATGTCGTGAATCTCAATGCCTGAAACTCATGTCCTGAATCTCATGCCCTGAAACTCATGCCCTGAAACTCATGCCCTGATCTCCTGCCTTGAAACTCATGCCCTAATTCTCATGCCCTGAAACTCTTGCACTGAAACACCTACCCTGAAACACATGCCCTGAATGTCATGCCCTGAATTTCCTGCCCTGGAACTCATACCCTGAATCTTATGCCTGAAACTCTTGCACTGAAAGACCTACCCTAATACTCATGCCCTGAATCTTATGCCCTGAATCTCATGCCGTGAAACTCATGCACTGAAACTCCTGCCCTGTAACTGATGCCCTGAATCACATGCCCTGAAACTCATGCCCTGAACCTCATGCCCTGAAACTCAAGCCCTGAATCTCATGCACTGAAACTCATGCCCTAAATCTCATACCCTGAAACTCCTGCCCTGAAACTCATGCACTGAAACTCATGCACTGAAACTCATGCCCTGAATCTCATGCCTTGAAACTCCTGTCCTGAATCTCATGCCCTGAAACTGCTTGCACTGAAACACGTGCCCTAAAAAACCTGCCTTGAAAGTCAAGCCCCGAATTTCATGCCCTGAATCTCCTGCCCTGAATCTCCTGCCTTGAACTCATGCCCTGATTCTCATGCCCTGAACTCTTGCACTGAAACACTTACCCTAAAACACATGCCCTGAATGTCATGTCCTGAAACACCTACCCTGAAACTCATGGCCTGAAACTCATGCCCTGAATCTCCTGCCCTGAAACTCAAGCCCTGATTCTCCTGCCCTGAAAACTCATGCCCTGAATCTCATGCCCTGAAACTTCTTCCCTGAAACTCATGCACTGAATCTCATTCGCTAAAACTCATGACCTTAAACTCAAGCCGTGAATCTCTGGACTGAAACTCATGTCCTGATCTCAAGCTCTGAAACTTCTGCCCTGAAACTCCTGCACTGAATACATGCCCTAAAACACCTGCCTTGAAACTCAAGCCCCGAATCTCATGCCCTGAATCTCCTGCCCAGAATCTCCTGCCTCGGAACTCATGCCCTGAATCTCATGTCCTCAAACTCTTGCACTGTAACACCTGCCCTAAAACACATGCCCTGAATGTCATTCCCTGAATTTCCTGCCCTGAAACTCATAGCCTGAATCTTATGCCCTGAAACTGTTGCACTGAAAGACCTACCCTAATACTCATGCCCTGAATCTTATGCCCTGAATCTCATGCCGTGAAACTCATGCACTGAAACTCCTGCCCTGTAACTGATGCCCTGAATCACATGCCCTGAAACTCATGCCCTGAACCTCATGCCCTGAAACTCAAGCCCTGAATCTCATGCACTGAAACTCATGCCCTAAATCTCATACCCTGAAACTCCTGCCCTGAAACTCATGCACCGAAACTCATGCACTGAATCTCATGCCCTGAATCTCATGCCTTGAAATTCCTGTCCTGAATCTCATGCCCTGAAACTCATACCCTGAATCTCATGCCCTGAAACTCCTGCCCTGAAACTGATGCCATGAATCTCATATCCTGAAACTCACGCCATGAATTACATGCCCTGAAACTCCTGCCCTGAAAGTCATGCCCTGAAACTCATGCCCTGAATCTCATGCCCTGAAACTTCTGCCCTGAAACTCATGCACTGAATCTCATGCGCTAAATCTCATGACCTTAAACTCAAGCCTTGAATCTCCTGCCCAGAAACTCATGCCCTGAATCTCATGTTCTGAAACTCATGCCCTGAATCTCATGCCCTGAAACTCAAGCACTGATTCTCCTGCCCTGAAACTCATGCCCTGAAACTTCTGCCCTGAACCGCCTGCCATGAATGTCCTGCCCTGAAATTCCTGCCCTGAAACTCATGCCCTGAATCTCATGTCCTGAAACTCTTGTACTAAAACACCTACCCTAAAACACATGTCCTGAATCTCATGTTCTGAAACTCCTGCCCTGAAACTCATGCACTGAAAGACATGCCCTGAAACTCTTGCACTGAACCTCTTGCACTGAAACACCTGCCCTGAATCTCCTGCCCTGAATCTGCTGCCCTGAATCTCAAGCCCTGAAACCACAGACCTAAACCCATTGCCTGAAACTCATGTCGTGAATCTCATGCCCTGAAACTCATGTCCTGAATCTCATGCCCTGAAACTCATGCCCTGAAACTCATGCCCTGAATCTCATGCCGTGAAACTCCTGCCCTCACACTCATGCACTGAAACTCATGCTCTGAATCTCCTGCCCTGAAACTCCTGCACTGAAACACGTGCCCTAAAACACCTGCCTTGAAACTCAAGTCCCGAATTTCATGCCCTGAATCTCCTGCCTTGAAACTCATGCCCTGAATCTCATGCTCTCAAACTCTTGCACTGAAACACCTGCCCTGAATCTCCTGCCCTGAATCTGCTGCCCTGAATCTCAAGCCCTGAAACCACACACCTGAAACCCATGCTCTGAAACTCATGTCGTGAATCTCATGCCCTGAAACTCATGTCCTGAATCTCATGCCCTGAAACTCATGCCCTGAATCTCATGCCGTGAAACTCCTGCCCTCACACTCATGCACAGAAACTCATGCTCTGAATCTCCTGCCCTGAAACTCCTGCACTGAAACACGTGCCCTAAAACACCTGCCTTGAAACTCAAGTCCCGAATTTCATGCCCTGAATCTCCTGCCCTGAATCTCCTGCCTTGAAACTCATGCCCTGAATCTCATGCCCTCAAACTCTTGCACTGAAACACCTACCCTAAAACACATGCCCTGAATGTCATGTCCTGAAACTCCTACCCTGAAACTAACGCCGTGAAACTCATGCCCTGAATCTCCTGCCCTGAAATTCAAGCCCTGATTCTCCTGCCCTGAAACTCATCACCTGAATCTCATGCCCTGAAACTTCTGCCCTGAAACTCATGCACTGAATCTCATGCGCTAAATCTCATGACATTAAACTCAAGCCGTGAATCTCCTGGACTGAAACTCATGTCCTGAATCTCAAGCCCTGAAACCCTTGCACTAAAACACTTACCCTAAAACACATGCCCTGAATCTCATGTTCTGAAACTCCTGCCCTGAAACTCATGCACTGAAAGACATGCCCTGAAACTCATGCACTGAAACCCATGCCCTGAATGTCATGCCCTGAAATTCCTGCCCTGAAACTCATGCCCTGAATCTCATGTCCTGAAACTCTTGCACTAAAACACTTACCCTAAAACACATGCCCTGAATCTCATGTTCTGAAACTCCTGCCCTGAAACTCATGCACTGAAAGACATGCCCTGAAACTCATGCACTGAAAGACATGCCCTGAAACTCTTGCACTGAACCTCTTGCACTGAAACACCTGCCCTGAATCTCCTGCCCTGAATCTGCTGCCCTGAATCTCAAGCCCTGAAACCACAGACCTGAAACCCATGCCCTGAAACTCATGTCGTGAATCTCATGCCCTGAAACTCATGTCCTGAATCTCATGCCCTGAAACTCCTGCCCTGAAACTCATGCCCTGAATCTCATGCCGTGAAACTCCTGCCCTCACACTCATGCACTGAAACTCATGCTCTGAATCTCCTGCCCTGAAACTCCTGCACTGAAACACGTGCCCTAAAACACCTGCCTTGAAACTCAAGTCCCGAATTTCATGCCCTGAATCTCCTGCCTTGAAACTCATGCCCTGAATCTCATGCTCTCAAACTCTTGCACTGAAACACCTGCCCTAAAACACATGCCCTGAATGTCATGCCCTGAAATTCCTGCCCTGAAACTCATGCCCTGAATCTCATGCCCTGAAACTCTTGCACTAAAACACCTACCCTAAAACACATGCCCTGAATCTCATGTTCTGAAACTCCTGCCCAGAAACTCATGCACTGAAAGACATGCCCTGAAACTCTTGCACTGAACCTCTTGCACTAAAACACCTGCCCTGAATCTGCTGCCCTGAATCTCAAGCCCTGAAACCACAGACCTGAAACCCATGCCCTGAAACTCATGTCGTGAATCTCATGCCCTGAAACTCATGCCCTGAATCTCATGCCGTGAAACTCCTGCCCTCACACTCATGCACTGAAACTCATGCTCTGAATCTCCTGCCCTGAAACTCCTGCACTGAAACACGTGCCCTAAAACACCTGCCTTGAAACTCAAGTCCCGAATTTCAATTCCTGAATCTCCTGCCCTGAATCTCCTGCCTTGAAACTCATGCCCTGAATCTCATGCCCTCAAACTCTTGCACTGAAACACCTACCCTAAAACACATGCCCTGAATGTCATGTCCTGAAACTCCTGCCCTGATATTCAAGCCCTGATTCTCCTGTCCTGAAACTCATGCCCTGAATCTCATGCCCTGAAACTTCTGCCCTGAAACTCATGCACTGAATCTCATGCGCTAAATCTCATGACCTTAAACTCAAGCCGTGAATCTCCTGGACTGAAACTCATGTCCTGAATCTCAAGCTCTGAAACTACTGCCCTGAAACTCCTGCACTGAAATACGTGCCCTAAAACACCTGCCTTGAAACTCAAGCCCCGAATCTCATGCCCTGAATCTCCTGCCCTCAATCTCCTGCCTTGAAACTCATGCCCTGAATCTCATGCCCTCAAACTCTTGCACTGAAACACCTGCCCTAAAGCACATGCCCTGAATGTCATGCCCTGAAATTCCTGCCCTGAAACTCATGCCCTGAATCTCATGCCCTGAAACTCTTGCACTGAAACACCTACCCTAATACTCATGCCCTGAATCTTATGCCCTGAATCTCATGCCGTGAAACTCATGCACTGAAACTCCTGCCCTGTAGCTGATGCCCTGAATGACATGCACAGAAACTCATGCCCGGAACCTCATGCCCTGAAACTCAAGCCCTGAATCTCATGCACTGAAACTCATGCCCTAAATCTCATACCCTGAAACTCCTGCCCTGAAACTCATGCACTGAAACTCATGCACTGAACCTCATGCCCTGAATATCATGCCTTGAAACTCCTGTCCTGAATCTCATGCCCTGAAACTCCTGCACTGAATCTCATGCCATGAATCTCATATCCTGAAACTCACGCCCTGAATTACATGCGCTGAAACTCCTGACCTGAAAATCATGCCCTGAAACTCATGCCCTGAATCTCATGCCCTGAAACTCAAGCCCTGATTCTCATGCACTGAAACTTCTGCCCTGAAACTCATGCACTGAATCTCATGCGCTAAATCTCATGACCTTAAACTCCAGCCGTGAATCTCCTGCCCTGCAACTCATGCCCTGAATCTCATGCTCTGAAACTCCTGCCCTGAAACTCATGCACTGAAAGATATGCCCTGAAACTCTTGCACTGAACCTCTTGCACTGAAACACCTGCCCTGAATCTCCTGCCCTGAAACTGCTGCCCTGAATCTCAAGCCCTGAAACCACAGACCTGAAACCCATGCCCTGAAACTCATGTCGTGAATCTCATGCTCTGAAACTCATGTCCTGAATCTCATGCCCTGAAACTCATGCCCTGAAACTCATGTCCTGAATCTCATGCCCTGAAACTCATGCCCTGAAACTCATGCCCTGAATCTCATGCCGTGAAACTCCTGCACTCAAACTCATGCACTGAAACTCATGCTCTGAAACTCATGCTCTGAATCTCCTGCCCTGAAACTGCTGCACTGAAACACGTGCCCTAAAACACCTGCCTTGAAACTCAAGCCCCGAATTTCATGCCCTGAATCTCCTGCCCTGAATCTCCTGCCTTGAAACTCATGCCCTAATTCTCATGCCCTGAAAGTCTTGCACTGAAACACCTACCCTAAAACACATGCCCTGAATGTCATGTCCTGAAACACCTACCCTGAAACTCATGCCCTGAAACTCATGCCCTGAATCTCCTGCCCTGAAACTCAAGCCCTGATTCTCCTGCCCTGAAGCTCATGCCCTGAACCTTCTGCCCTGAAACTCATGCACTCAATCTCATGCGCTAAAACTCATGACCTTAAACTCAAGCCGTGAATCTCCTGGACTGAAACTCATGTCCTGAATCTCAAGCTCTGAAACTTCTGCCCCGAAACTCCTGCACTGAAATACATGCCCTAAAACACCTGCCTTGAAACTCAAGCCCCGAATCTCATGCCCTGAATCTCCTGCCCAGAATCTCCTGCCTTGAAACTCATGCCCTGAATCTCATGCCCTCAAACTCTTGTACTGTAACACCTGCCCTAAAACACATGCCCTGAATGTCATGCCCTGAATTTCCTGCCCTGAAACTCATACCCTGAATCTTATGCCCTGAAACTCTTGCACTAAAAGACCTACCCTAATGCTCATGCCTTGAATCTTATGCCCTGAATCTCATGCCGTGAAACTCATGCACTGAAACTCCTGCCCTGTAACTGATGCCCTGAATCACATGCCCTGAAACTCATGCCCTGAACCTCATGCCCTGAAACTCAAGCCCTGAATCTCATGCACTGAAACTCATGCCCTAAATCTCATACCCTGAAACTCCTGCCCTGAAACTCATGCACTGAAACTCATGCCCTGAATCTCATGCCTTGAAACTCCTGTCCTGAATCTCATGCCCTGAAACTCATACCCTGAATCTCATGCCCTGAAACTCCTGCCCTGAAACTTATGCCATGAATCTCATATCCTGAAACTCAAGCCCTGATTCTCCTGCCCTGAAACTCATGCCCTGAAAGTCATGCCCTGAAACTCATGCCCTGAATCTCATACCCTGAAACTCAAGCCCTGATTCTCCTGCCCTGAAACTCATGCCCTGAATCTCATGCCCTGAAACTTCTGCCCTGAAACTCATGCCCTGAATCTCATGCCTTGAAACTCCTGCCCTGAAACTCATGCCCTGAATCTCATGCCCTGAAACTTCTGCCCTGAAACTCATGCACTGAATCTCATGCGCTAAATCTCATGACCTTAAACTCAAGCCGTGAATCTCCTGCCCTGAAACTCATGCCCTGAATCTCATGTTCTGAAACTCATGCCCTGAATCTCATGCCCTGAAACTCAAGCACTGATTCTCCTGCCCTGAAACTCATGCCCTGAAACTTCTGCCCTGAACCGCCTGCCATGAATGTCCTGCCCTGAAACTGCTGCCCTGAATCTCAAGCCCTGATACCACAGACCTGAAACCCATGCCCTGAATGTCATGCCCTGAAATTCCTGCCTTGAAACTCATGCCCTGAATCTCATGTCCTGAAACTCTTGCACTAAAACACCTACCCTAAAACACATGCCCTGAATCTCATGTTCTGAAACTCCTGCCCTGAAACTCATGCACTGAAAGACATGCCCTGAAACTCTTGCTCTGAACCTCTTGCACTGAAACACCTGCCCTGAAACTCCTGCCCTGAATCTGCTGCCCTGAATCTCAAGCCCTGAAACCACAGACCTGAAACCCATGCCCTGAAACTCATGTTGTGAATCTCATGCCCTGAAACTCATGTCCTGAATCTCATGCCCTGAAACTCATGCCCTGAAACTCATGCCCTGAATCTCATGCCGTGAAACTCCTGCCCTCACACTCATGCACTGAAACTCATGCTCTGAATCTCCTGCCCTGAAACTCCTGCACTGAATCACGTGCCCTAAAACACCTGCCTTGAAACTCAAGTCCCGAATTTCATGCCCTGAATCTCCTGCCTTGAAACTCATGCCCTGAATCTCATGCCCTCAAACCCTTGCACTGAAACACCTGCCCTAAAACACATGCCCTGAATGTCATGCCCTGAAATTCCTGCCCTGAAACTCATGCCCTGAATCTCATGCCCTGAAACTCTTGCACTAAAACACCTACCCTAAAACACATGCCCTGAATCTCATGTTCTGAAACTCCTGCCCTGAAACCCATGCACTGAAAGACATGCCCTGAAATTCTTGCACTGAACCTCTTGCACTGAAACACCAGCCTTGAATCTACTGCCCTGAATCTGCTGCCCTGAATCTCAAGCCCTGAAACCACAGACCTGAAACCCATGCCCTGAAACTCATGTCGTGAATCTCATGCCCTGAAACTCATGTCCTGAATCTCATGCCCTGAAACTCATGCCCTGAAACTCATGCCCTGAATCTCATGCCGTGAAACTCCTGCCCTCACACTCATGCACTGAAACTCATGCTCTGAATCTCCTGCCCGGAAACTCCTGCACTGAAACACGTGCCCTAAAACACCTGCCTTGAAACTCAAGTCCCGAATTTCATGCCCTGAATCTCCTGCCCTGAATCTTCTGCCTTGAAACTCATGCCCTGAATCTTATGCCCTCAAACTCTTGCACTGAAACACCTACCCTAAAACACATGCCCTGAATGTCATGTCCTGAAACTTCTAACCTGAAACTCACGCCGTGAAACTCATGCCCTGAATCTCCTGCCCTGAAATTCAAGCCCTGATTCTCCTGCCCTGAAGCTCATGCCCTGAATCTCATGCCCTGAAACTGCTGCCCTGAAACTGATGCACTGATTCTCATGCGCTAAATCTCATGACCTTAAACTCAAGCCGTGATTCTCCTGGACTGGAACTCATGTCCTGAATCTCAAGCTCTGAAACAACTGCCCTGAAACTCATGCACTGAATCTCATGCGCTAAATCTCATGACCTTAAACTCAAGCCGTGAATCTCCTGGACTGAAACTCATGTCCTGAATCTCAAGCTCTGAAACTACTGCCCTGAAACTCCTGCACTGAAATACGTGCCCTAAAACTCCTGCCTCGAAACTCAAGCCCCGAATCTCATGCCCTGAATCTCCTGCCCTGAATCTCCTGCCTTGAAACTCATGCCCTGAATCTCATGCCCTGAAACTCTTGCACTGAAACACCTACCTTAATACTCATGCCCTGAATCTTATGCCCTGAATCTCATGCAGTGAAACTCATGCACTGAAACTCCTGTCCTGTAACTAATGCCCTGAATGACATGCACAGAAACTCATGCCCTGAACCTCATGCCCTGAAGCTCAAGCCCTGAATCTCATACCCTGAAACTCCTGCCCTGAAACTCATGCACAGAAACTCATGCACTGAAACTCATGCCCTGAATCTCATGCCCTGAAACTCATACCCTTAATCTCATGCCCTGAAACTCCTGCACTGAAACTTATGCCATGAATCTCATATCCTGAAACTCATGCCCTGAATTACATGCGCTGAAAATCTTTCACTGAAACTCTTGCCCTGAAACTCATGCCCTGAATATCATGCCCTGAAACTCAAACCCTGAATCTCCTGCCCTGAAACTCATGCCCTGAATCTCATACCCTGAAACCCCTGCCCTGAAACTCATGCACTGAAACTCATGCCCTGAATCACATGCCCTAAAACTCCTGCCCTGAATCATCTGCCCAGAAACTCATGCCCTGAATCACATGCCCTGAAATTCCTGCCCTGAATCTCATGCCCTGAAACTCATGCCCTGAATCTCATGCCCTGAAACTCCAGTCCTGAATCTCATGCCCTGAAACTCATGCCCTGAATCTCATGCCCTGAAACTCCTGCACTGAAACTCATGCCCTAAATCTCATACCCTGAAACACCCGCCCTGAAACTCATGCAATGAAACTCATGCCCTGAATCACATGCCCTAAAACTCCTGCCCTGAATCATCTGCCCAGAAACTCATTATCTGAATCAGTAGCCCTGAAATTCCTGCCCTGAATCTCATGCCTTGAAATTCATGCCCTGAATCTCATGCCCTGAAACTCCTGCCCTCAAACTCATGCACTGAAACTCATGCCCTGAAACTCATGCCCTGACTCTCATGCCCTGAAACTCAAGCCCTGAATCTCATGCCCTGAAACTCATGCCTTGAATGTCATGCCGTGAAACTCCTGCCCTCAAACTCATGCACTGAAACTCATGCCCTGAATCTCCTGTCATTAAACTCATGCACTGAATTTCATGCCCTGAATCTCATGCCCTGAAATTCATGCACTGAAACTTATCCCCTGAATCTCATGCTCTGAAACTCAAGCCCTGATTCTCCTGCCCTGAAACTCATGCCCTGAATCTCATACCCTGAAACTCCTGCCCTGAAACTCATACGCTGAAACTCATGCCCTGAATCTCATGCCCTGAAACTGCTGCTCTGAAACTGCAGCGCTGAATCTCAAGCCCGGAAACCACAGATCTCAAACTCAAGCCCGGAAACTCATGCACTGAATCTCATGCCCTGAAACTCATGTCCTGAGTCTCATACCCTGAAACTCATGAACTGAATCTCATGCCCTGAAACTCGTGTCCTGAATCTCATGCCCTGAAACTCCTGCTCTCAAACTCCTGTCCTGAATCAAATGCCCTGAAACTCATGCCCTGAATCTCATGCCCTGAAACTACTGCACTGAAACTCGTGTCCTGAATCTCATGCCCTGAAACTGCTGCACTGAATATCATGCCATGAATCTCATATCCTGAAACTCATGCCCTGAATTACATGCCCTGAAACTCTTTCACTGAAACTCTTGCCCTGAATCTCATGCCCTGAATATCATGCCCTGAAACTCAAACCCTGAATCTCCTGCCCTGAAACTCATGCCCTGAATCTCATACCCTGAAACTCCTGCCCTGAAACTCTTGCACTGAAACTCATGCCCTGAATCACATGCCCTAAAACTCATGCCCTGAATCACATGCCCTGAAATTCCTGCCCTGAATCTCATGCCCTGAAACTCATGCCCTGAATCTCATGCCCTGAAACTCCTGCCCTCAAACTCATACACTGAAACTCATGCACTGAAACTCATGCCCTGAGTCTCATGCCTTGAAACTCCAGTCCTGAATCTCATGCCCTGAAACTCATGCCCTGAATCTCATGCCCTGAAACTCCTGCACTGAAACTCATGCCCTAAATCTCATACCCTGAAACTCCTGCCCTGAAACTCATGCACTGAAACTCATGCCCTGAATCACATGCCTTAAAACTCCTGCCCTGAATCATCTGGCCAGAAACTCATTATCTGAATCACATGCCCTGAAATTCCTGCCCTGAATCTCATGCCTTGAAACTCATGCCCTGAAACTCATGCCCTGAAACTCCTGCCCTCAAACTCATGCACTGAAACTCATGCACTGAAACTCATGCCCTGAATCTCATGCCCTGAAACTCCTGCACTGAAACTCATGCCCTAAATCTCATACCCTGAAACACCCGCCCTGAAACTCATGCAATGAAACTCATGCCCTGAATCACATGCCCTAAAACTCCTGCCCTGAATCATCTGCCCAGAAACTCATTATCTGAATCAGTAGCCCTGAAATTCCTGCCCTGAATCTCATGCCTTGAAATTCATGCCCTGAATCTCATGCCCTGAAACTCCTGCCCTCAAACTCATGCACTGAAACTCATGCCCTGAAACTCATGCCCTGACTCTCATGCCCTGAAACTCAAGCCCTGAATCTCATGCCCTGAAACTCATGCCTTGAATGTCATGCCGTGAAACTCCTGCCCTCAAACTCATGCACTGAAACTCATGCCCTGAATCTCCTGTCATTAAACTCATGCACTGAATTTCATGCCCTGAATCTCATGCCCTGAAATTCATGCACTGAAACTTATCCCCTGAATCTCATGCTCTGAAACTCAAGCCCTGATTCTCCTGCCCTGAAACTCATGCCCTGAATCTCATACCCTGAAACTCCTGCCCTGAAACTCATACGCTGAAACTCATGCCCTGAATCTCATGCCCTGAAACTGCTGCTCTGAAACTGCAGCGCTGAATCTCAAGCCCGGAAACCACAGATCTCAAACTCAAGCCCGGAAACTCATGCACTGAATCTCATGCCCTGAAACTCATGTCCTGAGTCTCATACCCTGAAACTCATGAACTGAATCTCATGCCCTGAAACTCGTGTCCTGAATCTCATGCCCTGAAACTCCTGCTCTCAAACTCCTGTCCTGAATCAAATGCCCTGAAACTCATGCCCTGAATCTCATGCCCTGAAACTACTGCACTGAAACTCGTGTCCTGAATCTCATGCCCTGAAACTGCTGCACTGAATATCATGCCATGAATCTCATATCCTGAAACTCATGCCCTGAATTACATGCCCTGAAACTCTTTCACTGAAACTCTTGCCCTGAATCTCATGCCCTGAATATCATGCCCTGAAACTCAAACCCTGAATCTCCTGCCCTGAAACTCATGCCCTGAATCTCATACCCTGAAACTCCTGCCCTGAAACTCTTGCACTGAAACTCATGCCCTGAATCACATGCCCTAAAACTCATGCCCTGAATCACATGCCCTGAAATTCCTGCCCTGAATCTCATGCCCTGAAACTCATGCCCTGAATCTCATGCCCTGAAACTCCTGCCCTCAAACTCATACACTGAAACTCATGCACTGAAACTCATGCCCTGAGTCTCATGCCTTGAAACTCCAGTCCTGAATCTCATGCCCTGAAACTCATGCCCTGAATCTCATGCCCTGAAACTCCTGCACTGAAACTCATGCCCTAAATCTCATACCCTGAAACTCCTGCCCTGAAACTCATGCACTGAAACTCATGCCCTGAATCACATGCCTTAAAACTCCTGCCCTGAATCATCTGGCCAGAAACTCATTATCTGAATCACATGCCCTGAAATTCCTGCCCTGAATCTCATGCCTTGAAACTCATGCCCTGAAACTCATGCCCTGAAACTCCTGCCCTCAAACTCATGCACTGAAACTCATGCACTGAAACTCATGCCCTGAATCTGAAGCCCTGAAACTCCTGTCCTGAATCTCATGCCCTGAAACTCATCCCCTGAATCTCATGACCTGAAACTCCTGCGCTGAAACTCATGCCATGAATCTCATATCCTGAAACTCAAGCCCTGATTCTCCTGCCCTGAAGCTCATGCCCTGAATCTCATGCCCTGAAACTTCTGCGCTGAAACTCCTGCACTGAATCTCATGCGCTAAATCTCATGACGTTAAACTCAAGCCGTGAATCTCCTGCCCTGAAACTCATGCCCTGAATCTCATGCTCTGAAACTCCTGCCCTGAAACTCATGCACTGAAAGACATGCCCTGAAACTCTTGCACTGAACCTCTTGCACTGAAACACCTGCCCTGAATCTCCTGCCCTGAAACTGCTGCCCTTATCTCAAGCCCTGAAACCACAGACCTGAAACCCATGCCCTGAAACTCATGTCGTGAATCTCATGCCCTGAAACTCATGTCCTGAATCTCATGCCCTAAAACTTATGCCCTGAAACTCATGCCCTGAATCTCATGCCGTGAAACTCCTGCCCTCAAACTCATGCACTGAAACTCATGCTCTGAATCTGCTGCCCTGAAACTCCTGCATTGAAACACGTGCCCTAAAACACATGCCCTGAATGTCATGCCGTGAAATTCCTGCCCTGAAACTCATGCCCTGATTCTCATGCCCTGAAACTCCTGCCCTGAAAGTCAAGCCCTGATTCTCCTGCCCTGAAACTCATGCCCTGAATCTTATGCCCTGAAACTTCTGCCCTGAAACTCATGCACTGAATCTCATGCGCTAAATCTCATGACCTTAAACTCAAGCCGTGAATCTCCTGGACTGAAACTCATGTCCTGAAACTCAAGCTCTGAAACTTCTGCCCTGAAACTCCTGCCCTGAAACTCCTGCACTGAAATACTTGCCCTAAAACACCTGCCTTGAAACTCAACCCCCGAATCTCATGCCCTGAATATCATGGCCTGAAACTCAAACCCTGAATCTCCTGCCCTGAAACTCATGCCCTGAATCTCATACCCTGAAACTCCTGCCCTGAAACTCTTGCACTGAAACTCATGCCCTGAATCACATGCCCTAAAACTCATGCCTTGAAACTCCTGTCCTGAATCTCATGCCCTGAAACTCCTTCACTGAATCACATGCCCTGAAATTCCTGCCCTGAATCTCATGCCCTGAAACTCATGCCCTGAATCTCATGCCCTGAAACTCCTGCCCTCAAACTCATACACTGAAACTCAGGCACTGAAACTCATGCCCTGAGTCTCATGCCTTGAAACTCCAGTCCTGAATCTCATGCCCTGAAACTCATGCCCTGAATCTCATGCCCTGAAACTCCTGCACTGAAGCTCATGCCCTAAATCTCATACCCTGAAACTCCTGCCCTGAAACTCATGCACTGAAACTCATGCCCTGAATCACATGCCTTAAAACTCCTGCCCTGAATCATCTGCCCAGAAACTCATTATCTGAATCACATGCCCTGAAATTCCTGCCCTGAATCTCATGCCTTGAAACTCATGCCCTGAATCTCATGCCCTGAAACTTCTGCCCTCAAACTCATGCACTGAAACTCATGCACTGAAACTCATGCCCTGAATCTGAAGCCCTGAAACTCCTGTCCTGAATCTCATGCCCTGAAACTCATCCCCTGAATCTCATGACCTGAAACTCCTGCGCTGAAACTCAGGCCATGAATCTCATATCCTGAAACTCACGCCCTGAATTACATGCTCTGAAACTCCTGCCCTGAAACTCATGCCCAGAAACTCATGCCCTGAATCTCATGCCCTGAATCTCCTGCCCTGAAACTGCTGCCCTGAATCTCAAGCCCTGAAACCACAGACCTGAAACCCATGCCCTGAAACTCATGTCGTGAATCTCATGCCCTGAAACTCATGCCCTGAATCTCATGCCCTAAAACTTATGCCCTGAAACTCATGCCCTAAATCTCATGCCGTGAAACTCCTGCCCTCAAACTCATGCACTGAAACTCATGCTCTGAATCTGCTGCCCTGAAACTCCTGCATTGAAACACGTGCCCTAAAACACATGCCCTGAATGTCATGCCCTGAAATTCCTGCCCTGAAACTCATGCCCTGATTCTCATGCCCTGAAACTCCTGCCCTGAAAGTCAAGCCCTGATTCTCCTGCCCTGAAACTCCTGCCCTGAATCTCATGCCCTGAAACTTCTGCCCTGAAACTCATGCACTGAATCTCATGCGCTAAATCTCATGACCTTAAACTCAAGCCGTGAATCTCCTGGACTGAAACTCATGTCCTGAAACTCAAGCTCTGAAACTTCTGCCCTGAAACTCCTGCACTGAAATACTTGCCCTAAAACACCTGCCTTGAAACTCAAGCCCCGAATCTCATGCCCTGAATATCATGCCCTGAAACTCAAACCCTGAATCTCCTGCCCTGAAACTCATGCCCTGAATCTCATACCCTGAAACTCCTGCCCTCAAACTCTTGCACTGAAACTCATGCCCTGAATCACATGCCCTAAAACTCATGCCCTGAATCACATGCCCTGAAATTCCTGCCCTGAATCTCATGCCCTGAAACTCATGCCCTGAATCTCATGCCCTGAAACTCCTGCCCTCAAACTCATACACTGAAACTCATGCACTGAAACTCATGCCCTGAGTCTCATGCCTTGAAACTCCAGTCCTGAATCTCATGCCCTGAAACTCATGCCCTGAATCTCATGCCCTGAAACTCCTGCACTGAAACTCATGCCCTAAATCTCATACCCTGAAACTCCTGCCCTGAAACTCATGCACTGAAACTCATGCCCTGAATCACATGCCTTAAAACTCCTGCCCTGAATCATCTGCCCAGAAACTCATTATCTGAATCACATGCCCTGAAATTCCTGCCCTGAATCTCATGCCTTGAAACTCATGCCCTGAATCTCATGCCCTGGAGCTCCTGCCCTCAAACTCATGCACTGAAACTCATGCACTGAAACTCATGCCCTGAATCTGAAGCCCTGAAACTCCTGTCCTGAATCTCATGACCTGAAACTCCTGCGCTGAAACTCATGCCATGAATCTCATATCCTGAAACTCACGCCCTGAATTACATGCTCTGAAACTCCTGCCCTGAAACTCATGCCCAGAAACTCATGCCCTGAATCTCCTGCCCTGAAAGTCAAGCCCTGATTCTCCTGCCCTGAAACTCATGCCCTGAATCTTATGCCCTGAAACTTCTGCCCTGAAACTCATGCACTGAATCTCATGCGCTAAATCTCATGACCTTAAACTCAAGCCGTGAATCTCCTGGACTGAAACTCATGTCCTGAAACTCAAGCTCTGAAACTTCTGCCCTGAAACTACTGCCCTGAAACTCCTGCACTGAAATACTTGCCCTAAAACACCTGCCTTGAAACTCAACCCCCGAATCTCATGCCCTGAATATCATGGCCTGAAACTCAAACCCTGAATCTCCTGCCCTGAAACTCATGCCCTGAATCTCATACCCTGAAACTCCTGCCCTGAAACTCTTGCACTGAAACTCATGCCCTGAATCACATGCCCTAAAACTCATGCCTTGAAACTCCTGTCCTGAATCTCATGCCCTGAAACTCCTTCACTGAATCACATGCCCTGAAATTCCTGCCCTGAATCTCATGCCCTGAAACTCATGCCCTGAATCTCATGCCCTGAAACTCCTGCCCTCAAACTCATACACTGAAACTCAGGCACTGAAACTCATGCCCTGAGTCTCATGCCCTGAAACTCCAGTCCTGAATCTCATGCCCTGAAACTCATGCCCTGAATCTCATGCCCTGAAACTCCTGCCCTGAAACTCATGCACTGAAACTCATGCCCTGAATCACATGCCTTAAAACTCCTGCCCTGAATCATCTGCCCAGAAACTCATTATCTGAATCACATGCCCTGAAATTCCTGCCCTGAATCTCATGCCTTGAAACTCATGCCCTGAATCTCATGCCCTGAAACTTCTGCCCTCAAACTCATGCACTGAAACTCATGCACTGAAACTCATGCCCTGAATCTGAAGCCCTGAAACTCCTGTCCTGAATCTCATGCCCTGAAACTCATCCCCTGAATCTCATGACCTGAAACTCCTGCGCTGAAACTCAGGCCATGAATCTCATATCCTGAAACTCACGCCCTGAATTACATGCTCTGAAACTCCTGCCCTGAAACTCATGCCCAGAAACTCATGCCCTGAATCTCATGCCCTGAATCTCCTGCCCTGAAACTGCTGCCCTGAATCTCAAGCCCTGAAACCACAGACCTGAAACCCATGCCCTGAAACTCATGTCGTGAATCTCATGCCCTGAAACTCATGTCCTGAATCTCATGCCCTAAAACTTATGCCCTGAAACTCATGCCCTAAATCTCATGCCGTGAAACTCCTGCCCTCAAACTCATGCACTGAAACTCATGCTCTGAATCTGCTGCCCTGAAACTCCTGCATTGAAACACGTGCCCTAAAACACATGCCCTGAATGTCATGCCCTGAAATTCCTGCCCTGAAACTCATGCCCTGATTCTCATGCCCTGAAACTCCTGCCCTGAAAGTCAAGCCCTGATTCTCCTGCCCTGAAACTCCTGCCCTGAATCTCTTGCCCTGAAACTTCTGCCCTGAAACTCATGCACTGAATCTCATGCGCTAAATCTCATGACCTTAAACTCAAGCCGTGAATCTCCTGGACTGAAACTCATGTCCTGAAACTCAAGCTCTGAAACTTCTGCCCTGAAACTCCTGCACTGAAATACTTGCCCTAAAACACCTGCCTTGAAACTCAAGCCCCGAATCTCATGCCCTGAATATCATGCCCTGAAACTCAAACCCTGAATCTCCTGCCCTGAAGCTCATGCCCTGAATCTCATACCCTGAAACTCCTGCCCTCAAACTCTTGCACTGAAACTCATGCCCTGAATCACATGCCCTAAAACTCATGCCCTGAATCACATGCCCTGAAATTCCTGCCCTGAATCTCATGCCCTGAAACTCATGCCCTGAATCTCATGCCCTGAAACTCCTGCCCTCAAACTCATACACTGAAACTCATGCACTGAAACTCATGCCCTGAGTCTCATGCCTTGAAACTCCAGTCCTGAATCTCATGACCTGAAACTCATGCCCTGAATCTCATGCCCTGAAACTCCTGCACTGAAACTCATGCCCTAAATCTCATACCCTGAAACTCCTGCCCTGAAACTCATGCACTGAAACTCATGCCCTGAATCACATGCCTTAAAACTCCTGCCCTGAATCATCTGCCCAGAAACTCATTATCTGAATCACATGCCCTGAAATTCCTGCCCTGAATCTCATGCCTTGAAACTCATGCCCTGAATCTCATGCCCTGGAGCTCCTGCCCTCAAACTCATGCACTGAAACTCATGCACTGAAACTCATGCCCTGAATCTGAAGCCCTGAAACTCCTGTCCTGAATCTCATGACCTGAAACTCCTGCGCTGAAACTCATGCCATGAATCTCATATCCTGAAACTCACGCCCTGAATTACATGCTCTGAAACTCCTGCCCTGAAACTCATGCCCAGAAACTCATGCCCTGAATCTCATGCCCTGAAACTCAAGCCCTGATTCTCCTGCCCTGAAGCTCATGCCCTGAATCTCATGCCCTGAAACTTCTGCGCTGAAACTCCTGCACTGAATCTCATGCGCTAAATCTCATGACGTTAAACTCAAGCCGTGAATCTCCTGCCCTGAAACTCATGCCCTGAATCTCATGCTCTGAAACTCCTGCCCTGAAACTCATGCACTGAAAGACATGCCCTGAAACTCTTGCACTGAACCTCTTGCACTGAAACAACTGCCCTGAATCTCCTGCCCTGAAACTGCTGCCCTGAATCTCAAGCCCTGAAACCACAGACCTGAAACCCATGCCCTGAAACTCATGTCGTGAATCTCATGCCCTGAAACTCATGTCCTGAATCTCATGCCCTAAAACTTATGTCCTGAATCTCATGCCCTGAAACTCATGCCCTGAATCTCATGCCGTGAAACTCCTGCCCTCAAACTCATGCACTGAAACTCATGCTCTGAAACTTCTGCCCTGAAACTCCTGCCCTGAAACTCCTGCACTGAAATACTTGCCCTAAAACACCTGCCTTGAAACTCAAGCCCCGAATCTCATGCCCTGAATCTCCTGCCCTGAATCTCCTGCCTTGAAACACATGCCCTGAATCTCATGCCCTGAAACTCTTGCACTGAAACACCTACCCTAATACTCATGCCCTGAATCTCATGCCGTGAAACTCATGCACTGAAACTCCTGCCCTGTAACTGATGCCCTGAATCACATGAACTGAAACTCATGCCCTGAACCTCATGCCCTGAAAGTCAAGCCCTGAATCTCATGCACTGAAACTCATGCCCTAAATCTCATACCCTGAAACTCCTGCCCTGAAACTCATGCACTGAAACTCATGCACTTAAACTCATGCCCTGAATCTCATGCCTTGAAACTCCTGTCCTGAATCTCATTCCCTGAAACTCATACCCTGAATCTCATGCCCTGAAACTCCTGCACTGAAACTCACGCCCTGAATTACATGACCTGAAACTCCTGCCCTGAAAATCATGCCCTGAAACTCATGCCCTGAATCTCATGCCCTGAATCTTCTGCCCTGAAACTCATGCACTGAATCTCATGAGCTAAATCTCATGACCTTAAAATCAAGCCGTGAATCTCCTGCCCTGAAACTCATGCCCTGAATCTCAAGCACTGAAACTCATAATCTAAATATCATACCCTGAAACTCCTGCCCTGAAACTCATGCACTGAAACTCATGCCCTGAATCTCCTGCCCTGAATCTCCTGCCTTGAAACTCATGCCCTGAATCTCATGCCCTGAAACTCTTGCACTGAAACACCTACCCTAATACTCATGCCCTGAATCTCATGCCGTGAAACTCATGCACTGAAACTCCTGCCCTGTAACTGATGCCCTGAATCACATGAACTGAAACTCATGATCTAAATCTCATACCCTGAAACTCCTGCCCTGAAACTCATGCACTGAAACTCATGCACTGAACCTCATGCCCTGAATCTCATGCCTTGAAACTCCTGTCCTGAATCTCATGCCCTGAAACTCATACCCTGAATCTCATGCCCTGAAACTCCTGCACTGAAACTCATGCCATGAATCTCATATCCTGAAACTCACGCCCTGAATTACATGCGCTGAAACTCCTGCCCTGAAAATCATGCCCTGAAACTCATGCCCTGAATCTCATGCCCTGAAACTCATGTCCTGAATCTCATGCCCTAAAACTTATGTCCTGAATCTCATGCCCTGAAACTCATGCCCTGAATCTCATGCCGTGAAACTCCTGCCCTCAAACTCATGCACTGAAACTCATGCTCTGAAACTTCTGCCCTGAAACTCCTGCCCTGAAACTCCTGCACTGAAATACTTGCCCTAAAACACCTGCCTTGAAACTCAAGCCCCGAATCTCATGCCCTGAATCTCCTGCCCTGAATCTCCTGCCTTGAAACACATGCCCTGAATCTCATGCCCTGAAACTCTTGCACTGAAACACCTACCCTAATACTCATGCCCTGAATCTCATGCCGTGAAACTCATGCACTGAAACTCCTGCCCTGTAACTGATGCCCTGAATCACATGAACTGAAACTCATGCCCTGAACCTCATGCCCTGAAAGTCAAGCCCTGAATCTCATGCACTGAAACTCATGCCCTAAATCTCATACCCTGAAACTCCTGCCCTGAAACTCATGCACTGAAACTCATGCACTTAAACTCATGCCCTGAATCTCATGCCTTGAAACTCCTGTCCTGAATCTCATTCCCTGAAACTCATACCCTGAATCTCATGCCCTGAAACTCCTGCACTGAAACTCACGCCCTGAATTACATGACCTGAAACTCCTGCCCTGAAAATCATGCCCTGAAACTCATGCCCTGAATCTCATGCCCTGAATCTTCTGCCCTGAAACTCATGCACTGAATCTCATGAGCTAAATCTCATGACCTTAAAATCAAGCCGTGAATCTCCTGCCCTGAAACTCATGCCCTGAATCTCAAGCACTGAAACTCATAATCTAAATATCATACCCTGAAACTCCTGCCCTGAAACTCATGCACTGAAACTCATGCCCTGAATCTCCTGCCCTGAATCTCCTGCCTTGAAACTCATGCCCTGAATCTCATGCCCTGAAACTCTTGCACTGAAACACCTACCCTAATACTCATGCCCTGAATCTCATGCCGTGAAACTCATGCACTGAAACTCCTGCCCTGTAACTGATGCCCTGAATCACATGAACTGAAACTCATGATCTAAATCTCATACCCTGAAACTCCTGCCCTGAAACTCATGCACTGAAACTCATGCACTGAACCTCATGCCCTGAATCTCATGCCTTGAAACTCCTGTCCTGAATCTCATGCCCTGAAACTCATACCCTGAATCTCATGCCCTGAAACTCCTGCACTGAAACTCATGCCATGAATCTCATATCCTGAAACTCACGCCCTGAATTACATGCGCTGAAACTCCTGCCCTGAAAATCATGCCCTGAAACTCATGCCCTGAATCTCATGCCCTGAAACTCAAGCCCTGATTCTCATGCCCTGAAACTTCTGCCCTGAAACTCAAGCACTGAATCTCATGCGCTAAATCTCATGACCTTAAACTCAAGCCGTGAATCTCCTGCCCTGCAACTCATGCCCTGAATCTCATGCTCTGAAACGCCTACCCTGAAACTCATGCCCTGAATCTCATGCCCTGAAACTCTTGCACTTAAACACCTACCCTAAAACTCATGCCCTGAATCTCATGCTCTGAAACTCCTGCCCTGAAACTCATGCACTGAAAGACATGCCCTGAAACTCTTGCACTGAACCTCTTGCACTGAAACACCTGCCCTGAATCTCCTGCCCTGAAACTGCTGCCCTGAATCTCAAGCCCTGAAACCACAGACCTGAAACCCATGCCCTGAAACTCATGTCGTGAATCTCATGCTCTGAAACTCATGTCCTGAATCTCATGCCCTGAAACTCATGCCCTGAAACTCATGTCCTGAATCTCATGCCCTGAAACTCATGCCCTGAAACTCATGCCCTGAATCTCATGCCGTGAAACTCCTGCCCTCAAACTCATGCACTGAAACTCATGCTCTGAAACTCATGCTCTGAATCTCCTGCCATGAAACTGCTGCACTGAAACACGTGCCCTAAAACACCTGCCTTGAAACTCAAGCCCCGAATTTCATGCCCTGAATCTCCTGCCCTGAATCTCCAGCCTTGAAACTCATGCCCTAATTCTCATGCCCTGAAACTCTTGCACTGAAACACCTACCCTAAAACACATGCCCTGAATGTCATGTCCTGAAGCACCTACCCTGAAACTCATGCCCTGAAACTCATGCCCTGAATCTCCTGCCCTGAAACTCAAGCCCTGATTCTCCTGCCCTGAAGCTCATGCCCTGAAACTTCTGCCCTGAAACTCATGCACTCAATCTCATGCGCTAAAACTCATGACCTTAAACTCAAGCCGTGAATCTCCTGGACTGAAACTCATGTCCTGAATCTCACGCTCTGAAACTTCTGCACTGAAACTCCTGCACTGAAATACATGCCCTAAAACACCTGCCTTGAAACTCAAGCCCCGAATCTCATGCCCTGAATCTCCTGCCCTCAAACTCTTGTACTGTAACACCTGCCCTAAAACACATGCCCTGAATGTCATGCCCTGAATTTCCTGTCCTGAAACTCATACCCTGAATCTTATGCCCTGAAACTCTTGCACTGAAAGACCTACCCTAATACTCATGCCCTGAATCTTATGCCCTGAATCTCATGCCGTGAAACTCATGCACTGAAACTCCTGCCCTGTAACTGATGCCCTGAATCACATGCCCTGAAACTCATGCCCTGAACCTCATGCCCTGAAACTCAAACCCTGAATCTCATGCACTGAAACTCATGCCCTAAATCTCATACCCTGAAACTCCTGCCCTGAAACTCATGCACTGAAACTCATGCACTGAAACTCATGCCCTTAATCTCATGCCTTGAAACTCCTGTCCTGAATCTCATGCCCTGAAACTCATACCCTGAATCTCATGCCCTGAAACTCCTGCACTGAAACTTATGCCATGAATCTCATATCCTGAAACTCACGCCATGAATGACATGCCCTGAAACTCCTGCCCTGAAAGTCATGCCCTGAAACTCATGCCCTGAATCTCATGCCCTGAAACTCAAGCCCTGATTCTCCTGCCCTGAAACTCATGCCCTGAATCTCATGCACTGAAACTTCTGCCCTGAAACTCATGCACTGAATCTCATGCGCTAAATCTCATGACCTTAAACTCAAGCCGTGAATCTCCTGCCCTGAAACTCATGCCCTTAATCTCATGTTCTGAAACTCATGCCCTGAATCTCATGCCCTGAAACTCAAGCACTGATTCTCCTGCCCTGAAACTCATGCCCTGAAACTTCTGCCCTGAACCGCCTGCCATGAATGTCCTGCCCTGAAACTGCTGCCCTGAATCTCAAGCCCTGATACCACAGACCTGAAACCCATGCCCTGAATGTCATGCCCTGAAATTCCTGCCTTGAAACTCATGCCCTGAATCTCATGTGCTGAAACTCTTGCACTAAAACACCTACCCTAAAACACATGCCCTGAATCTCGTGTTCTGAAACTCCTGCCCTGAAACTCATGCACTGAAAGACATGCCCTGAAACTCCTGCCCTGAATCTGCTGCCCTGAATCTCAAGCCCTGAAACCACAGACCTGAAACCCATGCCCTGAAACTCATGTCGTGAATCTCATGCCCTGAAACTCCTGCACTGAAACACGTGCCCTAAAACACCTGCCTTGAAACTCAAGTCCCGAATTTCATGCCCTGAATCTCCTGCCTTGAAACTCATGCCCTGAATCTCATGCCCTCAAACTCTTGCACTGAAACACCTGCAATAAAACACATGCCCTGAATGTCATGCCCTGAAATTCCTGCCCTGAATCTCATGCCCTGAATCTCATGCCCTGAAACTCTTGCACTAAAACACCTACCCTAAAACACATGCCCTGAATCTCATGTTCTGAAACTCCTGCCCTGAAACCCATGCACTGAAAGACATGCCCTGAAACTCCTGCACTGAACCTCTTGCACTGAAACACCTGCCTTGAATCTCCTGCCCTGAATCTGCTGCCCTGAATCTCAAGCCCTGAAACCACAGACCTGAAACCCATGCCCTGAAACTCATGTCGTAAATCTCATGCCCTGAAACTCATGTCCTGAATCTCATGCCCTGAAACTCATGCACTGAAACTCATGCTCTGAATCTCCTGCCCTGAAACTCCTGCACTGAAACACGTGCCCTAAAACACCTGCCTTGAAACTCAAGTCCCGAATTTCATGCCCTGAATCTCATGCCCTGAAACTTCTGCGCTGAAACTCCTGCACTGAATCTCATGCGCTAAATCTCATGACGTTAAACTCAAGCCGTGAATCTCCTGCCCTGAAACTCATGCCCTGAATCTCATGCTCTGAAACTCCTGCCCTGAAACTCATGCACTGAAAGACATGCCCTGAAAATCTTGCACTGAACCTCTTGCACTGAAACACCTGCCCTGAATCTCCTGCCCTGAAACTGCTGCCCTGAATCTCAAGCCCTGAAACCACAGACTTGAAACCCATGCCCTGAAACTCTTGTCGTGAATCTCATGCCCTGAAACTCATGTCCTGAATCTCATGCCCTAAAACTTATGCCCTGAAACTCATGCCCTGAATCTCATGCCGTGAAACTCCTGCCCTAAAACTCATGCACTGAAACTCATGCTCTGAATCTCCTGCCCTGAAACTCCTGCCCTGAAAGTCAAGCCCTGATTCTCCTGCCCTGAAACTCATGCCCTGAATCTCATGCCCTGAAACTTCTGCCCTGAAACTCATGCACTGAATCTCATGCGCTAAATCTCATGACCTTAAACTCAAGCCGTGAATCTCCTGGACTGAAACTCATGTCTTGAAACTCAAGCTCTGAAACTTCTGCCCTGAAACTCCTGCCCTGAAACTCCTGCACTGAAATACTTGCTCTAAAACACCTGCCTTGAAACTCAAGCCCCGAATCTCATGCCCTGAATCTCCTGCCCTGAATCTCCTGCCTTGAAACACATGCCCTGAATCTCATGCCCTGAAACTCTTGCAGAGAAACACCTACCCTAATACTCATGCCCTGAATCTCATGCCGTGAAACTTATGCACTGAAACTCCTGCCCTGTAACTGATGCCCTGAATCACATGAACTGAAACTCATGCCCTGAACCTCATGCCCTGAAAGTCAAGCCCTGAATCTCATGCACTGAAACTCATGCCCTAAATCTCATACCCTGAAACTCCTGCCCTGAAACTCATGCACTGAAACTCATGCACTTAAACTCATGCCCTGAATCTCATGCCTTGAAACTCCTGTCCTGAATCTCATTCCCTGGAACTCATACCCTGAATCTCATGGCCTGAAACTCCTGCACTGAAACTCACGCCCTGAATTACATGACCTGAATCTTCTGCCCTGAAACTCATGCACTGAATCTCATGAGCTAAATCTCATGACCTTAAAATCAAGCCGTGAATCTCCTGCCCTGAAACTGATGCCCTGAATATCATGCACTGAAACTCATGATCTAAATCTCATACCCTGAAACTCCTGCCGTGAAACTCATGCACTGAAACTCATGCCCTGAATCTCCTGCCCTGAATCTCCTGCCTTGAAACTCATGCCCTGAATCTCATGCCCTGAAACACTTGCACTGAAACACCTACCCTAATACTCATGCCCTGAATCTCATGCCGTGAAACTCATGCACTGAAACTCCTGCCCTGTAACTGATGCCCTGAATCACATGAACTGAAACTCATGCCCTGAACCTCATGCCCTGAAAGTCAAGCCCTGAATCTCATGCACTGAAACTCATGCCCTAAATCTCATACCCTGAAACTCCTGCCCTGAAACTCATGCACTGAAACTCATGCACTTAAACTCATGCCCTGAATCTCATGCCTTGAAACTCCTGTCCTGAATCTCATTCCCTGAAACTCATACCCTGAATCTCATGCCCTGAAACTCCTGCACTGAAACTCACGCCCTGAATTACAGGACCTGAAACTCCTGCCCTGAAAATCATGCCCTGAAACTCATGCCCTGAATCTCATGCCCTGAATCTTCTGCCCTGAAACTCATGCACTGAATCTCATGAGCTAAATCTCATGACCTAAAAATCAAGCCGTGAATCTCCTGTCCTGAAACTCATGCCCTGAATCTCATGCACTGAAACTCATGATCTAAATCTCATACCCTGAAACTCCTGCCCTGAAACTCATGCACTGAAACTCATGCACTGAACCTCATGTCCTGAATCTCATGCTTTGAAACTCTTGCACTGAAACATCTGCCCTAAAACACATGCCCTGAATGTCATGTCCTGAAACTCCTACCCTGAAACTCACGCCCTGAAACTCATGCCCTGAATCTCCTGCCCTGAAACTCAAGCCCTGATTCTCCTGCCCTGAAACTCATGCCCTGAATCTCATGCGCTAAATCTCATGACCTTAAACTCAAGCCGTGATTCTCCTGGACTGAAACTCATGTCCTGAATCTCAAGCTCTGAAACTACTGCCCTGAAACTCATGCACTGAATCTCATGCGCTAAATCTCATGACCTTAAACTCAAGCCGTGAATCTCCTGGACTGAAACTCATGTCCTGAATCTCAAGCTCTGAAACTACTGCCCTGAAGCTCCTGCACTGAAATACGTGCCCTAAAACACCTGCCTTGAAACTCAAGCCCCGAATCTCATGCCCTGAATCTCCTGCCCTGAATCTCCTGCCTTGAAACTCATGCCCTGAATCTCATGCCCTGAAACTCATGCCCTGAATCTCTGCCCTGAATCTCATGCCGTGAAACTCCTGCCCTCAAACTCATGCACTGAAACTCATGCTCTGAATCTCCTGCCCTGAAACTCCTGCACTGAAACACGTGCCCTAAAACACCTGCCTTGAAACTCAAGCCTCGAATCTCATGCCCTGAATCTCCTGCCCTGAATCTCCTGCCTTGAAACTCATGCCCTGAATCTCATGCCCTGAAATTCCTGCCCTGAAACTCATGCCCTGAATCTCATGCCGTGAAACTCATGCATTGAAACTCCTGCCCTGTAACTGATGCCCTGAATCACATGAACTGAAACTCATGCCCTGAACCTCATGCCCTGAAAGTCAAGCCCTGAATCTCATGCACTGAAACTCATGCCCTAAATCTCATACCCTGAAACTCCTGCCCTGAAACTCCTGCACTGAAACACGTGCCTTAAAACACCTGCCTTGAAACTCAAGCCCCGAATTTCATGCCCTGAACCTCCTGCCCTGAATCTCATGCCCTGAAACTCCTGCCCTCAAACTCATGCACTGAAACTCATGCACTGAAACTCATGCCCTGAATCTGAAGCCCTGAAATTCCTGTCCTGAATCTCATGCCCTGAAACTCATCCCCTGAATCTCATGACCTGAAACTCCTGCACTGAAACTTATGCCATGAATCTCATATCCTGAAACTCATGCCCTGAATTACATGCGCTGAAAATCTTTCACTGAAACTCTTGCCCTGAAACTCATGCCCTGAATATCATGCCCTGAAACTCAAACCCTGAATCTCCTGCCCTGAATCACATGCCCTAAAACTCCTGCCCTGAATCATCTGCCCAGAAACTCATGCCCTGAATCACATGCCCTGAAATTCCTGCCCTGAATCTCATGCCCTGAAACTCATGCCCTTAATCTCATGCCCTGAAACTCCTGCCCTGAAACTCATGCACTGAAAGACATGCCCTGAAACTCTTGCACTGAACCTCTTGCACTGAAACACCCGCCCTGAATCTCCTGCCCTGAAACTGCTGCCCTGAATCTCAAGCCCTGAAACCACAGACCTGAAACCCATGCCCTGAAACTCATGTCGTGAATCTCATGCCCTGAAACTCATGTCCTGAATCTCATGCCCTAAAACTTATGCCCTGAAACTCATGCCCTGAATCTCATGCCGTGAAACTCCTGCCCTCAAACTCATGCACTGAAACTCATGCTCTGAATCTCCTGCCCTGAAACTCCTGCATTGAAACACGTACCCTAAAACACATGCCCTGAATGTCATGCCCTGAAATTCCTGCCCTGAAACTCATGCCCTGATTCTCATGCCCTGAAACTCCTGCCCTGAAACTCAAGCCCTGTTTCTCCTGCCCTGAAACTCATGCCCTGAATCTCATGCCCTGAAACTTCTGCCCTGAAACTCCTGCCCTGAAACTCCTGCACTGAAATACATGCCTTAAACACCTGCCTTGAAACTCAAGCCCCGAATCTCATGCCCTGAATCTCCTGCCCTGAATCTCCTGCCTTGAAACTCATGCCCTGAATCTCATGCCCTGAAACTCTTGCACTGAAACACCTACCCTAATACTCATGCCCTGAATCTCATGCCGTGAAACTCATGCATTGAAACTCCTGCCCTGTAACTGATGCCCTGAATCACATGAACTGAAACTCATGCCCTGAACCTCATGCCCTGAAAGTCAAGCCCTGAATCTCATGCACTGAAACTCATGCCCTAAATCTCATACCCTGAAACTCCTGCCCTGAAACTCCTGCACTGAAACACGTGCCTTAAAACACCTGCCTTGAAACTCAAGCCCCGAATTTCATGCCCTAAATCTCCTGCCCTGAATCTCCTGCCTTGAAACTCATGCCCTGAATCTCATGCCCTCAAACTCTTGCACTGAATCATCTGCCCTAAAACACATGCCCTGAATGTCATGTCCTGAAACTCCTACCCTGAAACTCACGCCCTGAAACTCATGCCCTGAATCTCCTGCCCTGAAACTCAAGCCCTGATTCTCCTGCCCTGAAACTCATGCCCTGAATCTCATGCGCTAAATCTCATGACCTTAAACTCATGCCGTGATTCTCCTGGACTGAAACTCATGTCCTGAATCTCAAGCTCTGAAACTACTGCCCTGAAACTCCTGCACTGAAATACGTGCCCTAAAACACCTGCCTTGAAACTCAAGCCCCGAACTCATGCCCTGAATCTCCTGCCCTGAATCTCCTGCCTTGAAACTCATGCCCTGAATCTCATGCCCTGAAACTCATGCCCTGAATCTCTGCCCTGAATCTCATGCCGTGAAACTCCTGCCCTCAAACTCATGCACTGAAACACATGCTCTGAATCTCCTGCCCTGAAACTCCTGCACTGAAACACGTGCCCTAAAACACCTGTCTTGAAACTCATGCCCTGAATCTCATGCCCTCAAACTCTTGCACTGAAACATCTGCCCTAAAACACATGCCCTGAATATCATGCCCTGAAATTCCTGCCCTGAAACTCATGCCCTGATTCTCATGCCCTGAAACTCTTGCACTGAAACACCTACCCTAAAACACATACCCTGAATGTCATGTCCTGAAACTCCTGCCCTGAAACTCATGCACAGAAACTCATGCACTGAAACTCATGCCCTGAATCTCATGCCCTGAAACTCATACCCTGAATCTCATGCCCTGAAACTCCTGCACTGAAACTTATGCCATGAATCTCATATCCTGAAACTCATGCCCTGAATTACATGCGCTGAAAATCTTTCACTGAAACTCTTGCCCTGAAACTCATGCCCTGAATATCATGCCCTGAAACTCAAACCCTGAATCTCCTGCCCTGAATCACATGCCCTAAAACTCCTGCCCTGAATCATCTGCCCAGAAACTCATGCCCTGAATCACATGCCCTGAAATTCCTGACCTGAATCTCATGCCCTGAAACTCATGCCCTGAATCTCATGCCCTGAAACTCCTGCCCTCAAACTCATACACTGAAACTCATGCACTGAAACTCATGCCCTGAATCTCATGCCTTGAAACTCCAGTCCTGAATCTCATGCCCTGAAACTCATGCCCTGAATCTCATGCCCTGAAACTCCTGCACTGAAACTCATGCCCTAAATCTCATACCCTGAAACTCCTGCCCTGAAACTCATGCACTGAAACTCATGCCCTGAATCACATGCCTTAAAACTCCTGCCCTGAATCATCTGCCCAGAAACTCATTATCTGAATCACATGCCCTGAAATTCCTGCCCTGAATCTCATGCCTTGAAACTCATGCCCTGAATCTCATGCCCTGAAACTCCTGCCCTCAAACTCATGCACTGAAACTCATGCACTGAAACTCATGCCCTGAATCTGAAGCCCTGAAACTCCTGTCCTGAATCTCATGCCCTGAAACTCATCCCCTGAATCTCATGACCTGAAACTCCTGCACTGAAACTTATGCCATGAATCTCATATCCTGAAACTCATGCCCTGAATTACATGCGCTGAAAATCTTTCACTGAAACTCTTGCCCTGAAACTCATGCCCTGAATATCATGCCCTGAAACTCAAACCCTGAATCTCCTGCCCTGAATCACATGCCCTAAAACTCCTGCCCTGAATCATCTGCCCAGAAACTCATGCCCTGAATCACATGCCCTGAAATTCCTGCCCTGAATCTCATGCCCTGAAACTCATGCCCTGAATCTCATGCCCTGAAACTCCTGCCCTCAAACTCATACACTGAAACTCATGCACTGAAACTCATGCCCTGAATCTCATGCCTTGAAACTCCAGTCCTGAATCTCATGCCCTGAAACTCATGCCCTGAATCTCATGCCCTGAAACTCCTGCACTGAAACTCATGCCCTAAATCTCATACCCTGAAACTCCTGCCCTGAAACTCATGCACTGAAACTCATGCCCTGAATCACATGCCTTAAAACTCCTGCCCTGAATCATCTGCCCAGAAACTCATTATCTGAATCACATGCCCTGAAATTCCTGCCCTGAATCTCATGCCTTGAAACTCATGCCCTGAATCTCATGCCCTGAAACTCCTGCCCGCAAACTCATGCACTGAAACTCATGCACTGAAACTCATGCCCTGAATCTGAAGCCCTGAAACTCCTGTCCTGAATCTCATGCCCTGAAACTCATCTCCTGAATCTCATGACCTGAAACTCCTGCGCTGAAACTCATGCCATGAATCTCATATCCTGAAACACCCGCCCTGAATCTCCTGCCCTGAAACTGCTGCCCTGAATCTCAAGCCCTGAAACCACAGACCTGAAACCCATGCCCTGAAACTCATGTCGTGAATCTCATGCCCTGAAACTCATGTCCTGAATCTCATGCCCTAAAACTTATGCCCTGAAACTCATGCCCTGAATCTCATGCCGTGAAACTCCTGCCCTCAAACTCATGCACTGAAACTCATGCTCTGAATCTCCTGCCCTGAAACTCCTGCATTGAAACACGTGCCCTAAAACACATGCCCTGAATGTCATGCCCTGAAATTCCTGCCTTGAAACTCATGCCCTGATTCTCATGCCCTGAAACTCCTGCCCTGAAACTCAAGCCCTGTTTCTCCTGCCCTGAAACTCATGCCCTGAATCTCATGCCCTGAAACTTCTGCCCTGAATCTCAAGCCCTGAAACCACAGACCTGAAACCCATGCCCTGAAACTCATGTCGTGAATCTCATGCCCTGAAACTCATGTCCTGAATCTCATGCCCTAAAACTTATGCCCTGAAACTCATGCCCTGAATCTCATGCCGTGAAACTCCTGCCCTGAAACTCAAGCCCTGTTTCTCCTGCCCTGAAACTCATGCCCTGAATCTCATGCCCTGAAACTTCTGCCCTGAAACTCATGCACTGAATCTCAGGCGCTAAATCTCATTACCTTAAACTCAAGCCGTGAATCTCCTGGACTGAAACTCATGTCCTGAAACTCAAGCTCTGAAACTTCTGCCCTGAAACTCCTGCCCTGAAACTCCTGCACTGAAATACTTGCCTTAAACACCTGCCTTGAAACTCAAGCCCCGAATCTCATGCCCTGAATCTCCTGCCCTGAATCTCCTGCCTTGAAACTCATGCCCTGAATCTCATGCCCTGAAACTCTTGCACTGAAACACCTACCCTAATACTCATGCCCTGAATCTCATGCCGTGAAACTCATGCATTGAAACTACTGCCCTGTAACTGATGCCCTGAATCACATGAACTGAAACTCATGCCCTGAACCTCATGCCCTGAAAGTCAAGCCCTGAATCTCATGCACTGAAACTCATGCCCTAAATCTCATACCCTGAAACTCCTGCCCTGAAACTCATGCACTGAAACTCATGCACTTAAACTCATGCCCTGAATCTCATGCCTTGAAACTCCTGTCCTGAATCTAATTCCCTGAAACTCATACCCTGAATCTCATGCCCTGAAACTCCTGCACTGAAACTCACGCCCTGAATTACATGACCTGAAACTCCTGCCCTGAAAATCATGCCCTGAAACTCATGCCCTGAATCTCATGCCCTGAATCTTCTGCCCTGAAACTCATGCACTGAATCTCATGAGCTAAATCTCATGACCTTAAAATCAAGCCGTGAATCTCCTGCCCTGAAAATCATGCCATGAATCTCATATCCTGAAACTCATGCCCTGAATTACATGCGCTGAAAATCTTTCACTGAAACTCTTGCCCTGAAACTCATGCCCTGAATATCATGCCCTGAAACTCAAACCCTGAATCTCCTGCCCTGAATCACATGCCCTAAAACTCCTGCCCTGAATCATCTGCCCAGAAACTCATGCCCTGAATCACATGCCCTGAAATTCCTGCCCTGAATCTCATGCCCTGAAACTCATGCCCTTAATCTCATGCCCTGAAACTCCTGCCCTGAAACTCATGCACTGAAAGACATGCCCTGAAACTCTTGCACTGAACCTCTTGCACTGAAACACCCGCCCTGAATCTCCTGCCCTGAAACTGCTGCCCTGAATCTCAAGCCCTGAAACCACAGACCTGAAACCCATGCCCTGAAACTCATGTCGTGAATCTCATGCCCTGAAACTCATGTCCTGAATCTCATGCCCTAAAACTTATGCCCTGAAACTCATGCCCTGAATCTGATGCCGTGAAACTCCTGCCCTCAAACTCATGCACTGAAACTCATGCTCTGAATCTCCTGCCCTGAAACTCCTGCATTGAAACACGTACCCTAAAACACATGCCCTGAATGTCATGCCCTGAAATTCCTGCCCTGAAACTCATGCCCTGATTCTCATGCCCTGAAACTCCTGCCCTGAAACTCAAGCCCAGTTTCTCCTGCCCTGAAACTCATGCCCTGAATCTCATGCCCTGAAACTTCTGCCCTGAAACTCATGCACTGAATCTCAGGCGCTAAATCTCATTACCTTAAACTCAAGCCGTGAATCTCCTGGACTGAAACTCATGTCCTGAAACTCAAGCTCTGAAACTTCTGCCCTGAAACTCCTGCACTGAAATACATGCCTTAAACACCTGCCTTGAAACTCAAGCCCCGAATCTCATGCCCTGAATCTCCTGCCCTGAATCTCCTGCCTTGAAACTCATGCCCTGAATCTCATGCCCTGAAACTCTTGCACTGAAACACCTACCCTAATACTCATGCCCTGAATCTCATGCCGTGAAACTTATGCATTGAAACTCCTGCCCTGTAACTGATGCCCTGAATCACATGAACTGAAACTCATGCCCTGAACCTCATGCCCTGAAAGTCAAGCCCTGAATCTCATGCACTGAAACTCATGCCCTAAATCTCATACCCTGAAACTCCTGCCCTGAAACTCCTGCACTGAAACACGTGCCTTAAAACACCTGCCTCGAAACTCAAGCCCCGAATTTCATGCCCTGAATCTCCTGCCCTGAATCTCCTGCCTTGAAACTCATGCCCTGAATCTCATGCCCTCAAACTCTTGCACTGAAACATCTGCCCTAAAACACATGCCCTGAATGTCATGTCCTGAAACTCCTACCCTGAAACTCACGCCCTGAAACTCATGCCCTGAATCTCCTGCCCTGAATCTCCTGCCCTGAAACTCATGCCCTGAATCTCATGCGCTAAATCTCATGACCTTAAACTCAAGCCGTGATTCTCCTGGACTGAAACTCATGTCCTGAATCTCAAGCTCTGAAACTACTGCCCTGAAACTCATGCACTGAATCTCATGCGCTAAATCTCATGACCTTAAACTCAAGCCGTGAATCTCCTGGACTGAAACTCATGTCCTGAATCTCAAGCTCTGAAACTACTGCCCTGAAACTCCTGCACTCAATACGTGCCCTAACACACCTGCCTTGAAACTCAAGCCCCGAATCTCATGCCCTGAATCTCCTGCCCTGAATCTCCTGCCTTGAAACTCATGCCCTGAATCTCATGCCCTGAAACTCATGCCCTGAATCTCTGCCCTGAATCTCATGCCGTGAAACTCCTGCCCTCAAACTCATGCACTGAAACACATGCTCTGAATCTCCTGCCCTGAAACTCCTGCACTGAAACACGTGCCCTAAAACACCTGCCTTGAAACTCAAGCCCCGAATTTCATGCCCTGAATCTCCTGTCTTGAAACTCATGCCCTGAATCTCATGCCCCCAAACTCTTGCACTGAAACACCTGCCCTAAAACACATACCCTGAATGTCATGTCCTGAAACTCCTGCCCTGAAACTCATGCACAGAAACTCATGCACTGAAACTCATGCCCTGAATCTCATGCCCTGAAACTCATACCCTGAATCTCATGTCCTGAAACTCCTGCACTGAAACTTATGCCATGAATCTCATATCCTGAAACTCATGCCCTGAATTACATGCGCTGAAAATCTTTCACTGAAACTCTTGCCCTGAAACTCATGCCCTGAATATCATGCCCTGAAACTCAAACCCTGAATCTCCTGCCCTGAATCACATGCCCTAAAACTCCTGCCCTGAATCATCTGCCCAGAAACTCATGCCCTGAATCACATGCCCTGAAATTCCTGCCCTGAATCTCATGCCCTGAAACTCATGCCCTGAATCTCATGCCCTGAAACTCCTGCCCTCAAACTCATACACTGAAACTCATGCACTGAAACTCATGCCCTGAATCTCATGCCTTGAAACTCCAGTCCTGAATCTCATGCCCTGAAACTCATGCCCTGAATCTCATGCCCTGAAACTCCTGCACTGAAACTCATGCCCTAAATCTCATACCCTGAAACTCCTGCCCTGAAACTCATGCACTGAAACTCATGCCCTGAATCACATGCCTTAAAACTCCTGCCCTGAATCATCTGCCCAGAAACTCATTATCTGAATCACATGCCCTGAAATTCCTGCCCTGAATCTCATGCCTTGAAACTCATGCCCTGAATCTCATGCCCTGAAACTCCTGCCCGCAAACTCATGCACTGAAACTCATGCACTGAAACTCATGCCCTGAATCTGAAGCCCTGAAACTCCTGTCCTGAATCTCATGCCCTGAAACTCATCTCCTGAATCTCATGACCTGAAACTCCTGCGCTGAAACTCATGCCATGAATCTCATATCCTGAAACTCACGCCCTGAATTACATGCTCTGAAACTCCTGCCCTGAAACTCATGCCCAGAAACTCATGCCCTGAATCTCATGCCCTGAAACTCAAGCCCTGATTCTCCTGCCCTGAAGCTCATGCCCTGAATCTCATGCCCTGAAACTTCTGCGCTGAAACTCCTGCACTGAATCTCATGCGCTAAATCTCATGACGTTAAACTCAAGCCGTGAATCTCCTGCCCTGAAACTCATGCCCTGATTCTCATGCTCTGAAACTCCTGCCCTGAAACTCATGCACTGAAAGACATGCCCTGAAACTCTTGCACTGAACCTCTTGCACTGAAACACCCGCCCTGAATCTCCTGCCCTGAAACTGCTGCCCTGAATCTCAAGCCCTGAAACCACAGACCTGAAACCCATGCCCTGAAACTCATGTCGTGAATCTCATGCCCTGAAACTCATGTCCTGAATCTCATGCCCTAAAACTTATGCCCTGAAACTCATGCCCTGAATCTCATGCCGTGAAACTCCTGCCCTCAAACTCATGCACTGAAACTCATGCTCTGAATCTCCTGCCCTGAAACTCCTGCATTGAAACACGTGCCCTAAAACACATGCCCTGAATGTCATGCCCTGAAATTCCTGCCTTGAAACTCATGCCCTGATTCTCATGCCCTGAAACTCCTGCCCTGAAACTCAAGCCCTGTTTCTCCTGCCCTGAAACTCATGCCCTGAATCTCATGCCCTGAAACTTCTGCCCTGAAACTCATGTCCTGAATCTCATGCCCTAAAACTTATGCCCTGAAACTCATGCCCTGAATCTCATGCCGTGAAACTCCTGCCCTGAAACTCAAGCCCTGTTTCTCCTGCCCTGAAACTCATGCCCTGAATCTCATGCCCTGAAACTTCTGCCCTGAAACTCATGCACTGAATCTCAGGCGCTAAATCTCATTACCTTAAACTCAAGCCGTGAATCTCCTGGACTGAAACTCATGTCCTGAAACTCAAGCTCTGAAACTTCTGCCCTGAAACTCCTGCCCTGAAACTCCTGCACTGAAATACTTGCCTTAAACACCTGCCTTGAAACTCAAGCCCCGAATCTCATGCCCTGAATCTCCTGCCCTGAATCTCCTGCCTTGAAACTCATGCCCTGAATCTCATGCCCTGAAACTCTTGCACTGAAACACCTACCCTAATACTCATGCCCTGAATCTCATGCCGTGAAACTCATGCATTGAAACTACTGCCCTGTAACTGATGCCCTGAATCACATGAACTGAAACTCATGCCCTGAACCTCATGCCCTGAAAGTCAAGCCCTGAATCTCATGCACTGAAACTCATGCCCTAAATCTCATACCCTGAAACTCCTGCCCTGAAACTCATGCACTGAAACTCATGCACTTAAACTCATGCCCTGAATCTCATGCCTTGAAACTCCTGTCCTGAATCTAATTCCCTGAAACTCATACCCTGAATCTCATGCCCTGAAACTCCTGCACTTAAACTCATGCCCTGAATCTCATGCCTTGAAACTCCTATCCTGAATCTCATTCCCTGGAACTCATACCCTGAATCTCATGCCCTGAATCTTCTGCCCTGAAACTCATGCACTGAATCTCATGAGCTAAATCTCATGACCTTAAAATCAAGCCGTGAATCTCCTGCCCTGAAAATCGTGCCCTGAATCTCATGTTCTGAAACTCATGCCCTGAATCTCATGCCCTGAAACTCAAGCCCTGATTCTCATGCCCTGAAACTCATGCCCCGAAAATTCTGCCCTGAAACTCATGCACTGAATCTCATGCGCTAAATCTCATGACCTTAAACCCAAGCCGTGAATCTCCTGCCCTGAAACTCATGCCCTGAATCTCATGCTCTGAAACTCCTGCCCTGAAACTCATGCACTGAAAGACATGCCCTGAAACTCTTGCACTGAAACAACTGCCCTGAACCGCCTGCCATGAATCTCCTGCCCTGTAACTGCTGCCCTGAATCTCAAGCCCTGAAACCACAGACCTGAAACCCATGCCCTGAAACTCATGTCCTGAATCTCATGCTCTGAAACTCCTGCCCTGAAACTCATGCACTGAAAGACATGCCCTGAAACTCTTGCACTGAAACAACTGCCCTGAACCGCCTGCCATGAATCTCCTGCCCTGTAACTGCTGCCCTGAATCTCAAGCCCTGAAACCACAGACCTGAAACCCATGCCCTGAAACTCATGTCCTGAATCTCATGCTCTGAAACTCCTGCCCTGAAACTCATGCACTGAAAGACATGCCCTGAAACTCTTGCACTGAAACAACTGCCCTGAACCGCCTGCCATGAATCTCCTGCCCTGTAACTGCTGCCCTGAATCTCAAGCCCTGAAACCACAGACCTGAAACCCATGCCCTGAAACTCATGTCCTGAATCTCATGCCCTGAAACTCATGCCCTGAAACTCCTGCCCTGAATCTCGTGCCTTGAAACTCATGCCCTGAATCTCATTCCCTGAATCTGCTGCCCTTAATCTCCTGCCTTGAAGCTCATGCCCTGAATCTCATGCCCTCAAACTCTTGCACTGAAACACCTGCCCTAAAACACATGCCCTGAATGTCATGCCCTGAAATTCCTGTCCTGAAACTCATGCCCTGAATCTCATGCCCTGAAACTCATGCCCTGAATCTCATGCTCTGAAACTCCTGCCCTGAAAATCATGCACTGAAAGACATGCCCTGAAACTCTTGCACTGAAACACCTGCCCTGAATCTCCTGCCCTGAAACTCCTGCACTGAAACACGTGCCCTAAAACACCTGCCTTGAAACTCAAGCCCCGAATTTCATGCCCTGAATATCCTGCCCTGAATCTCCTGCCTTGAAACACATGCCCTGAATCTCATGCCCTCAAACTCTTGCACTGCCCTAAAACACATGCCCTGAATGTCATGCCCTGAAATTCCTGCCCTGAAACTCATGCCCTGATTCTCATGCCCTGAAACTCTTGCACTGAAACACTTACCCTAAAACACATGCCCTGAATGTCATGTCCTGAAACTCCTACCCTGAAACTCACGCCCTGAAACTCATGCCCTGAATCTCCTGCCCTGAAACTCATGCCCTGAATCTCATGCCCTGAAACTTCTGCCCTGAAACTCATGCACTGAATCTCATGCCCTGAAACTCTTGCACTGAAACACCAACCCTAGTACTCATGCCCTGAATCTTATGCCCTGAATCTCATGCCGTGAAACTCATGCCCTGAATCTCATGCCTTGAAACTCCTGTGCTGAATCTCATGCCCTGAAACTCATACCCTGAATCTCATGCCCTGAAACTCATGCACTGAATCTCATGCGCTAAATCTCATGACCTTAAACTCAAGCCTTGAATCTCCTGCCCTGAAACTCATGCCCTGAATCTCATGACCTTAAACTCAAGCCGTGAATCTTCTGCCCTGAAACTCATGCCCAGAATCTCATGCTCTGAAACTCCTGCCCTGAAACTCATGCACTGAAAGACATGCCCTGAAACTCTTGCACTGAAACTCCTGCACTGAAACACCTGCCCTGATCCGCCTGCCATGAATCTCCTGCCCTGAAACTGCTGCCCTGAATCTCAAGCCCAGAAATCACAGACCTGAAACCCATGCCCTGAAACTCATGTCCTGAATCTCATGCCCTGAAACTCATGCCCTGAAACTCCTGCCCTGAATCTCCTGCGTTGAAACTCATGCCCTGAATCTCATGCCCTGAAACTCTTGCTCTGAAACGCCTGCCCTAAAACACATGCCTTGAATGTCATGCCCTGAAATTCCTGCCCTGAAACTCATGCCCTGAAACTCATGTCGTGAATCTCATGCCCTGAAACTCATGTCCTGAATCTCATGCCCTAAAACTTATGCCCTGAAACTCATGCCCTGAATCTCATGCCGTGAAACTCCTGCCCTCAAACTCATGCACTGAAACTCATGCTCTGAATCTCCTGCCCTGAAACTCCTGCATTGAAACACGTACCCTAAAACACATGCCCTGAATGTCATGCCCTGAAATTCCTGCCCTGAAACTCATGCCCTGATTCTCATGCCCTGAAACTCCTGCCCTGAAACTCAAGCCCAGTTTCTCCTGCCCTGAAACTCATGCCCTGAATCTCATGCCCTGAAACTTCTGCCCTGAAACTCATGCACTGAAACACATGCTCTGAATCTCCTGCCCTGAAACTCCTGCACTGAAACACGTGCCCTAAAACACCTGCCTTGAAACTCAAGCCCCGAATTTCATGCCCTGAATCTCCTGTCTTGAAACTCATGCCCTGAATCTCATGCCCCCAAACTCTTGCACTGAAACACCTGCCCTAAAACACATACCCTGAATGTCATGTCCTGAAACTCCTGCCCTGAAACTCATGCACAGAAACTCATGCACTGAAACTCATGCCCTGAATCTCATGCCCTGAAACTCATACCCTGAATCTCATGTCCTGAAACTCCTGCACTGAAACTTATGCCATGAATCTCATATCCTGAAACTCATGCCCTGAATTACATGCGCTGAAAATCTTTCACTGAAACTCTTGCCCTGAAACTCATGCCCTGAATATCATGCCCTGAAACTCAAACCCTGAATCTCCTGCCCTGAATCACATGCCCTAAAACTCCTGCCCTGAATCATCTGCCCAGAAACTCATGCCCTGAATCACATGCCCTGAAATTCCTGCCCTGAATCTCATGCCCTGAAACTCATGCCCTGAATCTCATGCCCTGAAACTCCTGCCCTCAAACTCATACACTGAAACTCATGCACTGAAACTCATGCCCTGAATCTCATGCCTTGAAACTCCAGTCCTGAATCTCATGCCCTGAAACTCATGCCCTGAATCTCATGCCCTGAAACTCCTGCACTGAAACTCATGCCCTAAATCTCATACCCTGAAACTCCTGCCCTGAAACTCATGCACTGAAACTCATGCCCTGAATCACATGCCTTAAAACTCCTGCCCTGAATCATCTGCCCAGAAACTCATTATCTGAATCACATGCCCTGAAATTCCTGCCCTGAATCTCATGCCTTGAAACTCATGCCCTGAATCTCATGCCCTGAAACTCCTGCCCGCAAACTCATGCACTGAAACTCATGCACTGAAACTCATGCCCTGAATCTGAAGCCCTGAAACTCCTGTCCTGAATCTCATGCCCTGAAACTCATCTCCTGAATCTCATGACCTGAAACTCCTGCGCTGAAACTCATGCCATGAATCTCATATCCTGAAACTCACGCCCTGAATTACATGCTCTGAAACTCCTGCCCTGAAACTCATGCCCAGAAACTCATGCCCTGAATCTCATGCCCTGAAACTCAAGCCCTGATTCTCCTGTCCTGAAGCTCATGCCCTGAATCTCATGCCCTGAAACTTCTGCGCTGAAACTCCTGCACTGAATCTCATGCGCTAAATCTCATGACGTTAAACTCAAGCCGTGAATCTCCTGCCCTGAAACTCATGCCCTGATTCTCATGCTCTGAAACTCCTGCCCTGAAACTCATGCACTGAAAGACATGCCCTGAAACTCTTGCACTGAACCTCTTGCACTGAAACACCCGCCCTGAATCTCCTGCCCTGAAACTGCTGCCCTGAATCTCAAGCCCTGAAACCACAGACCTGAAACCCATGCCCTGAAACTCATGTCGTGAATCTCATGCCCTGAAACTCATGTCCTGAATCTCATGCCCTAAAACTTATGCCCTGAAACTCATGCCCTGAATCTCATGCCGTGAAACTCCTGCCCTCAAACTCATGCACTGAAACTCATGCTCTGAATCTCCTGCCCTGAAACTCCTGCATTGAAACACGTGCCCTAAAACACATGCCCTGAATGTCATGCCCTGAAATTCCTGCCTTGAAACTCATGCCCTGATTCTCATGCCCTGAAACTCCTGCCCTGAAACTCAAGCCCTGTTTCTCCTGCCCTGAAACTCATGCCCTGAATCTCATGCCCTGAAACTTCTGCCCTGAAACTCATGTCCTGAATCTCATGCCCTAAAACTTATGCCCTGAAACTCATGCCCTGAATCTCATGCCGTGAAAATCCTGCCCTGAAACTCAAGCCCTGTTTCTCCTGCCCTGAAACTCATGCCCTGAATCTCATGCCCTGAAACTTCTGCCCTGAAACTCAAGCACTGAATCTCAGGCGCTAAATCTCATTACCTTAAACTCAAGCCGTGAATCTCCTGGACTGAAACTCATGTCCTGAAACTCAAGCTCTGAAACTTCTGCCCTGAAACTCCTGCCCTGAAACTCCTGCACTGAAATACTTGCCTTAAACACCTGCCTTGAAACTCAAGCCCCGAATCTCATGCCCTGAATCTCCTGCCCTGAATCTCCTGCCTTGAAACTCATGCCCTGAATCTCATGCCCTGAAACTCTTGCACTGAAACACCTACCCTAATACTCATGCCCTGAATCTCATGCCGTGAAACTCATGCATTGAAACTACTGCCCTGTAACTGATGCCCTGAATCACATGAACTGAAACTCATGCCCTGAACCTCATGCCCTGAAAGTCAAGCCCTGAATCTCATGCACTGAAACTCATGCCCTAAATCTCATACCCTGAAACTCCTGCCCTGAAACTCATGCACTGAAACTCATGCACTTAAACTCATGCCCTGAATCTCATGCCTTGAAACTCCTGTCCTGAATCTAATTCCCTGAAACTCATACCCTGAATCTCATGCCCTGAAACTCCTGCACTTAAACTCATGCCCTGAATCTCATGCCTTGAAACTCCTATCCTGAATCTCATTCCCTGGAACTCATACCCTGAATCTCATGCCCTGAATCTTCTGCCCTGAAACTCATGCACTGAATCTCATGAGCTAAATCTCATGACCTTAAAATCAAGCCGTGAATCTCCTGCCCTGAAAATCGTGCCCTGAATCTCATGTTCTGAAACTCATGCCCTGAATCTCATGCCCTGAAACTCAAGCCCTGATTCTCATGCCCTGAAACTCATGCCCCGAAAATTCTGCCCTGAAACTCATGCACTGAATCTCATGCGCTAAATCTCATGACCTTAAACCCAAGCCGTGAATCTCCTGCCCTGAAACTCATGCCCTGAATCTCATGCTCTGAAACTCATGCCCTAAATCTCATACCCTGAAACTCCTGCCCTGAAACTCCTGCACTGAAACACGTGCCTTAAAACACCTGCCTTGAAACTCAAGCCCCGAATTTCATGCCCTGAATCTCCTGCCCTGAATCTCCTGCCTTGAAACTCATGCCCTGAATCTCATGCCCTCAAACGCTTGCACTGAAACATCTGCCCTAAAACACATGCCCTGAATGTCATGTCCTGAAACTCCTACCCTGAAACTCACGCCCTGAAACTCATGCCCTGAATCTCCTGCCCTGAATCTCCTGCCCTGAAACTCATGCCCTGAATCTCATGCGCTAAATCTCATGACCTTAAACTCAAGCCGTGAATCTCCTGGACTGAAACTCATGTCCTGAATCTCAAGCTCTGAAACTACTGCCCTGAAACTCATGCACTGAATCTCATGCGCTAAATCTCATGACCTTAAACTCAAGCCGTGAATCTCCTGGACTGAAACTCATGTCCTGAATCTCAAGCTCTGAAACTACTGCCCTGAAACTCCTGCACTGAAATACGTGCCCTAAAACACCTGCCTTGAAACTCAAGCCCCGAATCTCATGCCCTGAATCTCCTGCCCTGAATCTCCTGCCTTGAAACTCATGCCCTGAATCTCATGCCCTGAAACTCATGCCCTGAATCTCTGCCCTGAATCTCATGCCGTGAAACTCCTGCCCTCAAACTCATGCACTGAAACACATGCTCTGAATCTCCTGCCCTGAAACTCCTGCACTGAAACACGTGCCCTAAAACACCTGCCTTGAAACTCAAGCCCCGAATTTCATGCCCTGAATCTCCTGTCTTGAAACTCATGCCCTGAATCTCATGCCCTGAAACTCTTGCACTGAAACACCTACCCTAAAACACATACCCTGAATGTCATGTCCTGAAACTCCTGCCCTGAAACTCATGCACAGAAACTCATGCACTGAAACTCATGCCCTGAATCTCATGCCCTGAAACTCATACCCTGAATCTCATGCCCTGAAACTCCTGCACTGAAACTTATGCCATGAATCTCATATCCTGAAACTCATGCCCTGAATTACATGCGCTGAAAATCTTTCACTGAAACTCTTGCCCTGAAACTCATGCCCTGAATCATCTGCCCAGAAACTCATGCCCTGAATCACATGCCCTGAAATTCCTGCCCTGAATCTCATGCCCTGAAACTCATGCCCTGAATCTCATGCCCTGAAACTCCTGCCCTCAAACTCATACACTGAAACTCATGCACTGAAACTCATGCCCTGAATCTCATGCCTTGAAACTCCAGTCCTGAATCTCATGCCCTGAAACTCATGCCCTGAATCTCATGCCCTGAAACTCCTGCACTGAAACTCATGCCCTAAATCTCATACCCTGAAACTCCTGCCCTGAAACTCATGCACTGAAACTCATGCCCTGAATCACATGCCTTAAAACTCCTGCCCTGAATCATCTGCCCAGAAACTCATTATCTGAATCACATGCCCTGAAATTCCTGCCCTGAATCTCATGCCTTGAAACTCATGCCCTGAATCTCATGCCCTGAAACTCCTGCCCGCAAACTCATGCACTGAAACTCATGCACTGAAACTCATGCCCTGAATCTGAAGCCCTGAAACTCCTGTCCTGAATCTCATGCCCTGAAACTCATCTCCTGAATCTCATGACCTGAAACTCCTGCGCTGAAACTCATGCCATGAATCTCATATCCTGAAACTCACGCCCTGAATTACATGCTCTGAAACTCCTGCCCTGAAACTCATGCCCAGAAACTCATGCCCTGAATCTCATGCCCTGAAACTCAAGCCCTGATTCTCCTGCCCTGAAACACATGCTCTGAATCTCCTGCCCTGAAACTCCTGCACTGAAACACGTGCCCTAAAACACCTGCCTTGAAACTCAAGCCCCGAATTTCATGCCCTGAATCTCCTGTCTTGAAACTCATGCCCTGAATCTCATGCCGTGAAACTCATGCATTGAAACTACTGCCCTGTAACTGATGCCCTGAATCACATGAACTGAAACTCATGCCCTGAACCTCATGCCCTGAAAGTCAAGCCCTGAATCTCATGCACTGAAACTCATGCCCTAAATCTCATACCCTGAAACTCCTGCCCTGAAACTCATGCACTGAAACTCATGCACTTAAACTCATGCCCTGAATCTCATGCCTTGAAACTCCTGTCCTGAATCTAATTCCCTGAAACTCATACCCTGAATCTCATGCCCTGAAACTCCTGCACTTAAACTCATGCCCTGAATCTCATGCCTTGAAACTCCTGTCCTGAATCTCATTCCCTGGAACTCATACCCTGAATCTCATGCCCTGAATCTTCTGCCCTGAAACTCATGCACTGAATCTCATGAGCTAAATCTCATGACCTTAAAATCAAGCCGTGAATCTCCTGCCCTGAAAATCGTGCCCTGAATCTCATGTTCTGAAACTCATGCCCTGAATCTCATGCCCTGAAACTCAAGCCCTGATTCTCATGCCCGGAAACTCATGCCCCGAAAATTCTGCCCTGAAACTCATGCACTGAATCTCATGCGCTAAATCTCATGACCTTAAACCCAAGCCGTGAATATCCTGCCCTGAAACTCATGCCCTGAATCTCATGCTCTGAAACTCCTGCCCTGAAACTCATGCACTGAAAGACATGCCCTGAAACTCTTGCACTGAAACAACTGCCCTGAACCGCCTGCCATGAATCTCCTGCCCTGTAACTGCTGCCCTGAATCTCAAGCCCTGAAACCACAGACCTGAAACCCATGCCCTGAAACTCATGTCCTGAATCTCATGCCCTGAAACTCATGCCCTGAAACTCCTGCCCTGAATCTCGTGCCTTGAAACTCATGCCCTGAATCTCATTCCCTGAATCTGCTGCCCTTAATCTCCTGCCTTGAAGCTCATGCCCTGAATCTCATGCCCTCAAACTCTTGCACTGAAACACCTGCCCTAAAACACATGCCCTGAATGTCATGCCCTGAAATTCCTGTCCTGAAACTCATGCCCTGAATCTCATGCCCTGAAACTCATGCCCTGAATCTCATGCTCTGAAACTCCTGCCCTGAAAATCATGCACTGAAAGACATGCCCTGAAACTCTTGCACTGAAACACCTGCCCTGAATCTCCTGCCCTGAAACTCCTGCACTGAAACACGTGCCCTAAAACACCTGCCTTGAAACTCAAGCCCCGAATTTCATGCCCTGAATATCCTGCCCTGAATCTCCTGCCTTGAAACACATGCCCTGAATCTCATGCCCTCAAACTCTTGCACTGCCCTAAAACACATGCCCTGAATGTCATGCCCTGAAATTCCTGCCCTGAAACTCATGCCCTGATTCTCATGCCCTGAAACTCTTGCACTGAAACACTTACCCTAAAACACATGCCCTGAATGTCATGTCCTGAAACTCCTACCCTGAAACTCACGCCCTGAAACTCATGCCCTGAATCTCCTGCCCTGAAACTCATGCCCTGAATCTCATGCCCTGAAACTTCTGCCCTGAAACTCATGCACTGAATCTCATGCCCTGAAACTCTTGCACTGAAACACCAACCCTAGTACTCATGCCCTGAATCTTATGCCCTGAATCTCATGCCGTGAAACTCATGCACTGAAACTCCTTTCCTGTAACTGATGCCAAGAATCACATGCACTGAAGCTCATGCACTGAACCTCATGCCCTGAAACTGAAGCCCTGAATCTCATGCACTGAAACTCATGCCCTAAATCTCATACCCTGAAACTCCTGCCCTTAAACTCATGCACTGAAACTCATGCCCTGAATCTCATGCCTTGAAACTCCTGTGCTGAATCTCATGCCCTGAAACTCATACCCTGAATCTCATGCCCTGAAACTCATGCACTGAATCTCATGCGCTAAATCTCATGACCTTAAACTCAAGCCTTGAATCTCCTGCCCTGAAACTCATGCCCTGAATCTCATGACCTTAAACTCAAGCCGTGAATCTTCTGCCCTGAAACTCATGCCCAGAATCTCATGCTCTGAAACTCCTGCCCTGAAACTCATGCACTGAAAGACATGCCCTGAAACTCTTGCACTGAAACTCCTGCACTGAAACACCTGCCCTGATCCGCCTGCCATGAATCTCCTGCCCTGAAACTGCTGCCCTGAATCTCAAGCCCAGAAATCACAGACCTGAAACCCATGCCCTGAAACTCATGTCCTGAATCTCATGCCCTGAAACTCATGCCCTGAAACTCCTGCCCTGAATCTCCTGCGTTGAAACTCATGCCCTGAATCTCATGCCCTGAAACTCTTGCTCTGAAACGCCTGCCCTAAAACACATGCCTTGAATGTCATGCCCTGAAATTCCTGCCCTGAAACTCATGCCCTGAAACTCATGTCGTGAATCTCATGCCCTGAAACTCATGTCCTGAATCTCATGCCCTAAAACTTATGCCCTGAAACTCATGCCCTGAATCTCATGCCGTGAAACTCCTGCCCTCAAACTCATGCACTGAAACTCATGCTCTGAATCTCCTGCCCTGAAACTCCTGCATTGAAACACGTACCCTAAAACACATGCCCTGAATGTCATGCCCTGAAATTCCTGCCCTGAAACTCATGCCCTGATTCTCATGCCCTGAAACTCCTGCCCTGAAACTCAAGCCCAGTTTCTCCTGCCCTGAAACTCATGCCCTGAATCTCATGCCCTGAAACTTCTGCCCTGAAACTCATGCACTGAATCTCAGGCGCTAAATCTCATTACCTTAAACTCAAGCCGTGAATCTCCTGGACTGAAACTCATGTCCTGAAACTCAAGCTCTGAAACTTCTGCCCTGAATCTCCTGCACTGAAATACATGCCTTAAACACCTGCCTTGAAACTCAAGCCCCGAATCTCATGCCCTGAATCTCCTGCCCTGAATCTCCTGCCTTGAAACTCATGCCCTGAATCTCATGCCCTGAAACTCTTGCACTGAAACACCTACCCTAATACTCATGCCCTGAATCTCATGCCGTGAAACTTATGCATTGAAACTCCTGCCCTGTAACTGATGCCCTGAATCACATGAACTGAAACTCATGCCCTGAACCTCATGCCCTGAAAGTCAAGCCCTGAATCTCATGCACTGAAACTCATGCCCTAAATCTCATACCCTGAAACTCCTGCCCTGAAACTCCTGCACTGAAACACGTGCCTTAAAACACCTGCCTTGAAACTCAAGCCCCGAATTTCATGCCCTGAATCTCCTGCCCTGAATCTCCTGCCTTGAAACTCATGCCCTGAATCTCATGCCCTCAAACGCTTGCACTGAAACATCTGCCCTAAAACACATGCCCTGAATGTCATGTCCTGAAACTCCTACCCTGAAACTCACGCCCTGAAACTCATGCCCTGAATCTCCTGCCCTGAATCTCCTGCCCTGAAACTCATGCCCTGAATCTCATGCGCTAAATCTCATGACCTTAAACTCAAGCCGTGATTCTCCTGGACTGAAACTCATGTCCTGAATCTCAAGCTCTGAAACTACTGCCCTGAAACTCATGCACTGAATCTCATGCGCTAAATCTCATGACCTTAAACTCAAGCCGTGAATCTACTGGACTGAAACTCATGTCCTGAATCTCAAGCTCTGAAACTACTGCCCTGAAACTCCTGCACTGAAATACGTGCCCTAAAACACCTGCCTTGAAACTCAAGCCCCGAATCTCATGCCCTGAATCTCCTGCCCTGAATCTCCTGCCTTGAAACTCATGCCCTGAATCTCATGCCCTGAAAATCATGCCCTGAATCTCTGCCCTGAATCTCATGCCGTGAAACTCCTGCCCTCAAACTCATGCACTGAAACACATGCTCTGAATCTCCTGCCCTGAAACTCCTGCACTGAAACACGTGCCCTAAAACACCTGCCTTGAAACTCAAGCCCCGAATTTCATGCCCTGAACCTCCTGTCTTGAAACTCATGCCCTGAATCTCATGCCCTCAAACTCTTGCACTGAAACATCTGCCCTAAAACACATGCCCTGAATGTCATGCCCTGAAATTCCTGCCCTGAAACTCATGCCCTGATTCTCATGCCCTGAAACTCTTGCACTGAAACACCTACCCTAAAACACATACCCTGAATGTCATGTCCTGAAACTCCTGCCCTGAAACTCATGCACAGAAACTCATGCACTGAAACTCATGCCCTGAATCTCATGCCCTGAAACTCATACCCTGAATCTCATGCCCTGAAACTCCTGCACTGAAACTTATGCCATGAATCTCATATCCTGAAACTCATGCCCTGAATTACATGCGCTGAAAATCTTTCACTGAAACTCTTGCCCTGAAACTCATGCCCTGAATCATCTGCCCAGAAACTCATGCCCTGAATCACATGCCCTGAAATTCCTGCCCTGAATCTCATGCCCTGAAACTCATGCCCTGAATCTCATGCCCTGAAACTCCTGCCCTCAAACTCATACACTGAAACTCATGCACTGAAACTCATGCCCTGAATCTCATGCCTTGAAACTCCAGTCCTGAATCTCATGCCCTGAAACTCATGCCCTGAATCTCATGCCCTGAAACTCCTGCACTGAAACTCATGCCCTAAATCTCATACCCTGAAACTCCTGCCCTGAAACTCATGCACTGAAACTCATGCCCTGAATCACATGCCTTAAAACTCCTGCCCTGAATCATCTGCCCAGAAACTCATTATCTGAATCACATGCCCTGAAATTCCTGCCCTGAATCTCATGCCTTGAAACTCATGCCCTGAATCTCATGCCCTGAAACTCCTGCCCGCAAACTCATGCACTGAAACTCATGCACTGAAACTCATGCCCTGAATCTGAAGCCCTGAAACTCCTGTCCTGAATCTCATGCCCTGAAACTCATCTCCTGAATCTCATGACCTGAAACTCCTGCGCTGAAACTCATGCCATGAATCTCATATCCTGAAACTCACGCCCTGAATTACATGCTCTGAAACTCCTGCCCTGAAACTCATGCCCAGAAACTCATGCCCTGAATCTCATGCCCTGAAACTCAAGCCCTGATTCTCCTGCCCTGAAACACATGCTCTGAATCTCCTGCCCTGAAACTCCTGCACTGAAACACGTGCCCTAAAACACCTGCCTTGAAACTCAAGCCCCGAATTTCATGCCCTGAATCTCCTGTCTTGAAACTCATGCCCTGAATCTCATGCCCTCAAACTCTTGCACTGAAACATCTGCCCTAAAACACATGCCCTGAATGTCATGCCCTGAAATTCCTGCCCTGAAACTCATGCCCTGATTCTCATGCCCTGAAACTCTTGCACTGAAACACCTACCCTAAAACACATACCCTGAATGTCATGTCCTGAAACTCCTGCCCTGAAACTCATGCACAGAAACTCATGCACTGAAGCTCATGCCCTGAATCTCATGCCCTGAAACTCATGCCCTGAATCTCATGCCCTGAAACTCCTGCACTGAAACTTATGCCATGAATCTCATATCCTGAAACTCATGCCCTGAATTACATGCGCTGAAAATCTTTCACTGAAACTCTTGCCCTGAAACTCATGCCCTGAATCATCTGCCCAGAAACTCATGCCCTGAATCACATGCCCTGAAATTCCTGCCCTGAATCTCATGCCCTGAAACTCATGCCCTGAATCTCATGCCCTGAAACTCCTGCCCTCAAACTCATACACTGAAACTCATGCACTGAAACTCATGCCCTGAATCTCATGCCTTGAAACTCCAGTCCTGAATCTCATGCCCTGAAACTCATGCCCTGAATCTCATGCCCTGAAACTCCTGCACTGAAACTCATGCCCTAAATCTCATACCCTGAAACTCCTGCCCTGAAACTCATGCACTGAAACTCATGCCCTGAATCACATGCCTTAAAACTCCTGCCCTGAATCATCTGCCCAGAAACTCATTATCTGAATCACATGCCCTGAAATTCCTGCCCTGAATCTCATGCCTTGAAACTCATGCCCTGAATCTCATGCCCTGAAACTCCTGCCCGCAAACTCATGCACTGAAACTCATGCACTGAAACTCATGCCCTGAATCTGAAGCCCTGAAACTCCTGTCCTGAATCTCATGCCCTGAAACTCATCTCCTGAATCTCATGACCTGAAACTCCTGCGCTGAAACTCATGCCATGAATCTCATATCCTGAAACTCACGCCCTGAATTACATGCTCTGAAACTCCTGCCCTGAAACTCATGCCCAGAAACTCATGCCCTGAATCTCATGCCCTGAAACTCAAGCCCTGATTCTCCTGCCCTGAAGCTCATGCCCTGAATCTCATGCCCTGAAACTTCTGCGCTGAAACTCCTGCACTGAATCTCATGCGCTAAATCTCATGACGTTAAACTCAAGCCGTGAATCTCCTGCCCTGAAACTCATGCCCTGATTCTCATGCTCTGAAACTCCTGCCCTGAAACTCATGCACTGAACCTCTTGCACTGAAACACCCGCCCTGAATCTCCTGCCCTGAAACTGCTGCCCTGAATCTCAAGCCCTGAAACCACAGACCTGAAACCCATGCCCTGAAACTCATGTCGTGAATCTCATGCCCTGAAACTCATGTCCTGAATCTCATGCCCTAAAACTTATGCCCTGAAACTCATGCCCTGAATCTCATGCCGTGAAACTCCTGCCCTCAAACTCATGCACTGAAACTCATGCTCTGAATCTCCTGCCCTGAAACTCCTGCATTGAAACACGTGCCCTAAAACACATGCCCTGAATGTCATGCCCTGAAATTCCTGCCTTGAAACTCATGCCCTGATTCTCATGCCCTGAAACTCCTGCCCTGAAACTCAAGCCCTGTTTCTCCTGCCCTGAAACTCATGCCCTGAATCTCATGCCCTGAAACTTCTGCCCTGAAACTCATGTCCTGAATCTCATGCCCTAAAACTTATGCCCTGAAACTCATGCCCTGAATCTCATGCCCTGAAACTCATGCCCTGAATCTCATGCCCTGAAACTCCTGCACTGAAACTCATGCCCTAAATCTCATACCCTGAAACTCCTGCCCTGAAACTCATGCACTGAAACTCATGCCCTGAATCACATGCCTTAAAACTCCTGCCCTGAATCATCTGCCCAGAAACTCATTATCTGAATCACATGCCCTGAAATTCCTGCCCTGAATCTCATGCCTTGAAACTCATGCCCTGAATCTCATGCCCTGAAACTCCTGCCCGCAAACTCATGCACTGAAACTCATGCACTGAAACTCATGCCCTGAATCTGAAGCCCTGAAACTCCTGTCCTGAATCTCATGCCCTGAAACTCATCTCCTGAATCTCATGACCTGAAACTCCTGCGCTGAAACTCATGCCATGAATCTCATATCCTGAAACTCACGCCCTGAATTACATGCTCTGAAACTCCTGCCCTGAAACTCATGCCCAGAAACTCATGCCCTGAATCTCATGCCCTGAAACTCAAGCCCTGATTCTCCTGCCCTGAAACACATGCTCTGAATCTCCTGCCCTGAAACTCCTGCACTGAAACACGTGCCCTAAAACACCTGCCTTGAAACTCAAGCCCCGAATTTCATGCCCTGAATCTCCTGTCTTGAAACTCATGCCCTGAATCTCATGCCCTCAAACTCTTGCACTGAAACATCTGCCCTAAAACACATGCCCTGAATGTCATGCCCTGAAATTCCTGCCCTGAAACTCATGCCCTGATTCTCATGCCCTGAAACTCTTGCACTGAAACACCTACCCTAAAACACATACCCTGAATGTCATGTCCTGAAACTCCTGCCCTGAAACTCATGCACAGAAACTCATGCACTGAAACTCATGCCCTGAATCTCATGCCCTGAAACTCATACCCTGAATCTCATGCCCTGAAACTCCTGCACTGAAACTTATGCCATGAATCTCATATCCTGAAACTCATGCCCTGAATTACATGCGCTGAAAATCTTTCACTGAAACTCTTGCCCTGAAACTCATGCCCTGAATCATCTGCCCAGAAACTCATGCCCTGAATCACATGCCCTGAAATTCCTGCCCTGAATCTCATGCCCTGAAACTCATGCCCTGAATCTCATGCCCTGAAACTCCTGCCCTCAAACTCATACACTGAAACTCATGCACTGAAACTCATGCCCTGAATCTCATGCCTTGAAACTCCAGTCCTGAATCTCATGCCCTGAAACTCATGCCCTGAATCTCATGCCCTGAAACTCCTGCACTGAAACTCATGCCCTAAATCTCATACCCTGAAACTCCTGCCCTGAAACTCATGCACTGAAACTCATGCCCTGAATCACATGCCTTAAAACTCCTGCCCTGAATCATCTGCCCAGAAACTCATTATCTGAATCACATGCCCTGAAATTCCTGCCCTGAATCTCATGCCTTGAAACTCATGCCCTGAATCTCATGCCCTGAAACTCCTGCCCGCAAACTCATGCACTGAAACTCATGCACTGAAACTCATGCCCTGAATCTGAAGCCCTGAAACTCCTGTCCTGAATCTCATGCCCTGAAACTCATCTCCTGAATCTCATGACCTGAAACTCCTGCGCTGAAACTCATGCCATGAATCTCATATCCTGAAACTCACGCCCTGAATTACATGCTCTGAAACTCCTGCCCTGAAACTCATGCCCAGAAACTCATGCCCTGAATCTCATGCCCTGAAACTCAAGCCCTGATTCTCCTGCCCTGAAGCTCATGCCCTGAATCTCATGCCCTGAAACTTCTGCGCTGAAACTCCTGCACTGAATCTCATGCGCTAAATCTCATGACGTTAAACTCAAGCCGTGAATCTCCTGCCCTGAAACTCATGCCCTGATTCTCATGCTCTGAAACTCCTGCCCTGAAACTCATGCACTGAAAGACATGCCCTGAAACTCTTGCACTGAACCTCTTGCACTGAAACACCCGCCCTGAATCTCCTGCCCTGAAACTGCTGCCCTGAATCTCAAGCCCTGAAACCACAGACCTGAAACCCATGCCCTGAAACTCATGTCGTGAATCTCATGCCCTGAAACTCATGTCCTGAATCTCATGCCCTAAAACTTATGCCCTGAAACTCATGCCCTGAATCTCATGCCGTGAAACTCCTGCCCTCAAACTCATGCACTGAAACTCATGCTCTGAATCTCCTGCCCTGAAACTCCTGCATTGAAACACGTGCCCTAAAACACATGCCCTGAATGTCATGCCCTGAAATTCCTGCCTTGAAACTCATGCCCTGATTCTCATGCCCTGAAACTCCTGCCCTGAAACTCAAGCCCTGTTTCTCCTGCCCTGAAACTCATGCCCTGAATCTCATGCCCTGAAACTTCTGCCCTGAAACTCATGCCTTGAAACTCATGCCCTGAATCTCATGCCCTGAAACTCCTGCCCGCAAACTCATGCACTGAAACTCATGCACTGAAACTCATGCCCTGAATCTGAAGCCCTGAAACTCCTGTCCTGAATCTCATGCCCTGAAACTCATCTCCTGAATCTCATGACCTGAAACTCCTGCGCTGAAACTCATGCCATGAATCTCATATCCTGAAACTCACGCCCTGAATTACATGCTCTGAAACTCCTGCCCTGAAACTCATGCCCAGAAACTCATGCCCTGAATCTCATGCCCTGAAACTCAAGCCCTGATTCTCCTGCCCTGAAACACATGCTCTGAATCTCCTGCCCTGAAACTCCTGCACTGAAACACGTGCCCTAAAACACCTGCCTTGAAACTCAAGCCCCGAATTTCATGCCCTGAATCTCCTGTCTTGAAACTCATGCCCTGAATCTCATGCCCTGAAACTCTTGCACTGAAACACCTACCCTAATACTCATGCCCTGAATCTCATGCCGTGAAACTCATGCATTGAAACTACTGCCCTGTAACTGATGCCCTGAATCACATGAACTGAAACTCATGCCCTGAACCTCATGCCCTGAAAGTCAAGCCCTGAATCTCATGCACTGAAACTCATGCCCTAAATCTCATACCCTGAAACTCCTGCCCTGAAACTCATGCACTGAAACTCATGCACTTAAACTCATGCCCTGAATCTCATGCCTTGAAACTCCTGTCCTGAATCTAATTCCCTGAAACTCATACCCTGAATCTCATGCCCTGAAACTCCTGCACTTAAACTCATGCCCTGAATCTCATGCCTTGAAACTCCTGTCCTGAATCTCATTCCCTGGAACTCATACCCTGAATCTCATGCCCTGAATCTTCTGCCCTGAAACTCATGCACTGAATCTCATGAGCTAAATCTCATGACCTTAAAATCAAGCCGTGAATCTCCTGCCCTGAAAATCGTGCCCTGAATCTCATGTTCTGAAACTCATGCCCTGAATCTCATGCCCTGAAACTCAAGCCCTGATTCTCATGCCCTGAAACTCATGCCCCGAAAATTCTGCCCTGAAACCTCATGCACTGAATCTCATGCGCTAAATCTCATGACCTTAAACCCAAGCCGTGAATCTCCTGCCCTGAAACTCATGCCCTGAATCTCATGCTCTGAAACTCCTGCCCTGAAACTCATGCACTGAAAGACATGCCCTGAAACTCTTGCACTGAAACAACTGCCCTGAACCGCCTGCCATGAATCTCCTGCCCTGTAACTGCTGCCCTGAATCTCAAGCCCTGAAACCACAGACCTGAAACCCATGCCCTGAAACTCATGTCCTGAATCTCATGCCCTGAAACTCATGCCCTGAAACTCCTGCCCTGAATCTCGTGCCTTGAAACTCATGCCCTGAATCTCATTCCCTGAATCTGCTGCCCTTAATCTCCTGCCTTGAAGCTCATGCCCTGAATCTCATGCCCTCAAACTCTTGCACTGAAACACCTGCCCTAAAACACATGCCCTGAATGTCATGCCCTGAAATTCCTGTCCTGAAACTCATGCCCTGAATCTCATGCCCTGAAACTCATGCCCTGAATCTCATGCTCTGAAACTCCTGCCCTGAAAATCATGCACTGAAAGACATGCCCTGAAACTCTTGCACTGAAACACCTGCCCTGAATCTCCTGCCCTGAAACTCCTGCACTGAAACACGTGCCCTAAAACACCTGCCTTGAAACTCAAGCCCCGAATTTCATGCCCTGAATATCCTGCCCTGAATCTCCTGCCTTGAAACACATGCCCTGAATCTCATGCCCTTAAACTCTTGCACTGCCCTAAAACACATGCCCTGAATGTCATGCCCTGAAATTCCTGCCCTGAAACTCATGCCCTGATTCTCATGCCCTGAAACTCTTGCACTGAAAACACTTACCCTAAAACACATGCCCTGAATGTCATGTCCTGAAACTCCTACCCTGAAACTCACGCCCTGAAACTCATGCCCTGAATCTCCTGCCCTGAAACTCATGCCCTGAATCTCATGCCCTGAAACTTCTGCCCTGAAACTCATGCACTGAATCTCATGCCCTGAAACTCTTGCACTGAAACACCAACCCTAGTACTCATGCCCTGAATCTTATGCCTGAATCTCATGCCGTGAAACTCATGCACTGAAACTCCTTTCCTGTAACTGATGCCAAGAATCACATGCACTGAAGCTCATGCACTGAACCTCATGCCCTGAAACTGAAGCCCTGAATCTCATGCACTGAAACTCATGCCCTAAATCTCATACCCTGAAACTCCTGCCCTTAAACTCATGCACTGAAACTCATGCCCTGAATCTCATGCCTTGAAACTCCTGTGCTGAATCTCATGCCCTGAAACTCATACCCTGAATCTCATGCCCTGAAACTCATGCACTGAATCTCATGCGCTAAATCTCATGACCTTAAACTCAAGCCTTGAATCTCCTGCCCTGAAACTCATGCCCTGAATCTCATGCTCTGAAACTCATGCCCTGAATCTCATGCCCTGAAACTCAAGCCCTGATTCTACTGCCCTGAAACTCATGCCCTGAAACATCTGCCCTGAAACTCATGCACTGAATCTCATGCGCTAAATCTCATGACCTTAAACTCAAGCCATGAATCTTCTGCCCTGAAACTCATGCCCAGAATCTCATGCTCTGAAACTCCTGCCCTGAAACTCATGCACTGAAAGACATGCCCTGAAACTCTTGCACTGAAACTCCTGCACTGAAACACCTGCCCTGATCCGCCTGCCAGGAATCTCCTGCCCTGAAACTGCTGCCCTGAATCTCAAGCCCAGAAATCACAGACCTGAAACCCATGCCCTGAAACTCATGTCCTGAATCTCATGCCCTGAAACTCATGCCCTGAAACTCCTGCCCTGAATCTCCTGCGTTGAAACTCATGCCCTGAATCTCATGCCCTGAAACTCTTGCTCTGAAACGCCTGCCCTAAAACACATGCCTTGAATGTCATGCCCTGAAATTCCTGCCCTGAAACTCATGCCCTGAATCTCATGCTCTGAAACTCCTGCCCTGAAAATCATGCACTGAAAGACATGCCCTGAAACTCTTGCACTGAACCTCTTGCACTGAAACACCTGCCCTGAATCTCCTGCCCTGAAACTGCTGCTCTGAATCTCAAGCCCTGAAACCACAGACCTGAAACCCATGCCCTGAAACTCATGTCGTGAATCTCATGTCCTGAATCTCATGCCCTGAAACTCATGCCCTGAAACTCATGCCCTGAATCTCATGCCGTGAAACTCCTGCCCTCAAACTCATGCACTGAAACTCATGCTCTGAATCTCCTGCCCTGAAACTCTTGCACTGAAACATCTGCCCTGAATGTCATCCCCTGAAATTCCTGCCCTGAAACTCACGCCCTGATTCTCATGCCCTGAAACTCTTGCACTGAAACACCTACCCTAAAACACATGCCCTGAATGTCATGTCCTGAAACTCCAACCCTGAAACTCACGCCCTGAAACTCATGCCCTGAATCTCCTGCCCTGAAATTCAAGCCCTGATTCTCCTGCCCTGAAACTCATGCCCTGAATCTCATGCCCTGAAACTTCTGCCCTGAAACTCATGCACAGAATCTCATGCGCTAAATCTCATGACCTTAAACTCATGCCCTGAATCTCCTGGACTGAAACTCCTGTCCTGAATCTCAAGCTCTGAAACTACTGCCCTGAAACTCCTGCACTGAAATACGTGCCCTAAAGCACCTGCCTTGAAACTCATGCACTGAATCTCATGCGCTCAAACTCTTGCACTGAAACACCTGCCCTAAAACACATGCCCTGAATGTCATGCCCTGAAATTCCTGCCCTGAAACTCATGCCCTGAATCTCATGCCCTGAAACTCTTGCACTGAAACACCTACCCTAATACTCATGCCCTGAATCTTATGCCCGGAATCTCATGCCGTGAAACTTATGCACTGAAACTCCTGCCCTGTAACTGATGCCCTGAATGACATGCACAGAAACTCATGCCCTGAACCTCATGCCCTGAAACTCAAACCCTGAATCTCATGCACTGAAACTCATGCCCTAAATCTCATACCCTGAAACTCCTGCCCTGAAACTCATGCACTGCAACTCATGCACTGAAACTCCTGCCCTGTAACTGATGCCCTGAATGACATGCACAGAAACTCATGCCCTGAACCTCATGCCCTGAAACTCAAGCCCTGAATCTCATGCACTGAAACTCATGCCCTAAATCTCATACCCTGAAACTCCTGCCCTGAAACTCATGCACTGAAACTCATGCTCTGAAACTCATGCCCTGAATCTCATGCCTTGAAACTCCTGTCCTGAATCTCATGCCCTGAAACTCATACCCTGAATCTCATGCGCTGAAACTCATGCCATGAATCTCATATCCTGAAACTCACGCCCAGAATTACATGCGCTGAAACTTCTGACCTGAAAATCATGCCCTGAAACTCAAGCCCTGATTCTCCTGCTCTGAAACTCATGCCCTGAATCTCATGCCCTGAAACATCTGCCCTGAAACTCATGCACTGAAGCTCATGCGCTAAATCTCATGACCTTAAACACAAGCCGTGAATCTCCTGCCCTGAAACTCATGCCCTGAATCTCATGCTCTGAAACTCATGCCCTGAATCTCATGCCCTGAAACTCAAGCCCTGATTCTCATGCCCTGAAACTTCTGCCTTAAACTCATGCAAATCTCATGCGCTAAATCTCATGACCTTAAACTCAAGCCGTGAATCTCCTGCCCTGAAACTCATGCCCTGAATCTCATGCTCCGAAACGCCTGCCCTGAAACTCATGCCCTGAATCTCATGCCCTGAAACTCTTGCACTGAAACAACTACCCTAAAATTCATGCCCTGAATCTCATGCTCTGAAACTCATGCCCTGAAACTCATGCCCTGAATCTCATGCCGTGAAACTCCTGCCCTCAAACTAATGCACTGAAACTCATGCTCTGAATCTCCTGCCCTGAAACTCCTGCACTGAAACACGTGCCCTAAAACACCTGCCTTGAAACTCAAGCCCCGAATTTCATGCCCTGAAACTCATGCCCTGATTCTCATGCCCTGAAACTCTTGCACTGAAACAGCTACCCTAAAACACATGCCTTGAATGTCATGTCCTGAAACTCCTGCCCTGAAACTCATGCACAGAAATTCATGCACTGAAACTCATGCCCTGAATCTCATGCCCTGAAACTCATACCCTGAATCTCATGCCCTGAAACTCCTGCACTGAAACTTATGCCATGAATCTCATATCCTGAAACTCATGCCCTGAATTACATGCGCTGAAAATCTTTCACTGAAACTCTTGCCCTGAAACTCATGCCCTGAATCTCATGCCCTGAAACTCAAGCCCTGAATCTCATGCCTGAAACTCATGCCTTGAATCTCATGCCGTGAAACTCCTGCCCTCAAACTCATGCCCTGAATCTCATGCCGTGAATCTCATGCCCTGAAACTCAAGCCTGAAACTCCTGCCCTGAAACTCATACGCTGAAACTCATGCCCTGAAACTGCTGCTCTGAAACTGCAGCGCTGAATCTCAAGCCGGAAACCACAGATCTCAAACTCATGCCCTGAAACTCATGCACTGAATCTCATGCCCTGAAACTCATGTCCTGAATCAAATGCCCTGAAACTCATGCCCTGAAACTACTGCACTGAAACTCATGTCCTGAATCTCATGCCCTGAAACTGCTGCCCTGAATATCATGCCATGAATCTCATATCCTGAAACTCATGCCCTGAATTACATGCCCTGAAACTCTTTCACTGAAACTCTTGCCCTGAATCTTATGCCCTGAATATCATGCCCTGAAACTCAAACCCTGAATCACCTGCCCTGAAACTCATGCCCTGAATCTCATACCCTGAAACTCCTGCCCTGAAACTGCTGCCCTGAATATCATGCCATGAATCTCATATCCTGAAACTCATGCCTGAATCTCATGCCGTGAAACTCCTGCCCTCAAACTCATGCACTGAAACTCATGCTCTGAATCTCATGCCCTGAAACTCCTGCCCTCAAACTCATACACTGAAACTCATGCACTGAAACTCATGCCCTGAGTCTCATGCCTTGAAACTCCAGTCCTGAATCTCATGCCCTGAAACTCATGCCCTGAATCTCATGCCCTGAAACTCCTGCACTGAAACTCATGCCCTAAATCTCATACCCTGAAACTCCTGCCCTGAAACTCATGCACTGAAACTCATGCCCTGAATCACATGCCTGAAAACTCCTGCCCTGAATCATCTGCCCAGAAACTCATTATCTGAATCACATGCCCTTAAATTCCTGCCCTGAATCTCATGCCTTGAAACTCATGCCCTGAATCTCATGCCCTGAAAATCCTGCCCTCAAGCTCATGCACTGAAACTCATGCACTGAAACTCATGCCCTGAATCTGAAGCCCTGAAACTCCTGTCCTGAATCTCATGCCCTGAAACTCATCCCCTGAATCTCATGACCTGAAACTCCTGCGCTGAAACTCATGCCATGAATCTCATATCCTGAAACTCACGCCCTGAATTACATGCTCTGAAACTCCTGCCCTGAAACTCAAGCCCTGAATCTCATGCCCTGAAACTCATGCCTTGAATCTCATGCCGTGAAACTCCTGCCCTCAAACTCATGCCCTGAATCTCATGCCGTGAATCTCATGCCCTGAAACTCAAGCCCTGAAACTCCTGCCCTGAAACTCATACGCTGAAACTCATGCCCTGAAACTGCTGCTCTGAAACTGCAGCGCTGAATCTCAAGCCCGGAAACCACAGATCTCAAACTCATGCCCTGAAACTCATGCACTGAATCTCATGCCCTGAAACTCATGTCCTGAATCAAATGCCCTGAAACTCATGCCCTGAAACTACTGCACTGAAACTCATGTCCTGAATCTCATGCCCTGAAACTGCTGCCCTGAATATCATGCCATGAATCTCATATCCTGAAACTCATGCCCTGAATTACATGCCCTGAAACTCTTTCACTGAAACTCTTGCCCTGAATCTTATGCCCTGAATATCATGCCCTGAAACTCAAACCCTGAATCACCTGCCCTGAAACTCATGCCCTGAATCTCATACCCTGAAACTCCTGCCCTGAAACTGCTGCCCTGAATATCATGCCATGAATCTCATATCCTGAAACTCATGCCCTGAATCTCATGCCGTGAAACTCCTGCCCTCAAACTCATGCACTGAAACTCATGCTCTGAATCTCATGCCCTGAAACTCCTGCCCTCAAACTCATACACTGAAACTCATGCACTGAAACTCATGCCCTGAGTCTCATGCCTTGAAACTCCAGTCCTGAATCTCATGCCCTGAAACTCATGCCCTGAATCTCATGCCCTGAAACTCCTGCACTGAAACTCATGCCCTAAATCTCATACCCTGAAACTCCTGCCCTGAAACTCATGCACTGAAACTCATGCCCTGAATCACATGCCTGAAAACTCCTGCCCTGAATCATCTGCCCAGAAACTCATTATCTGAATCACATGCCCTTAAATTCCTGCCCTGAATCTCATGCCTTGAAACTCATGCCCTGAATCTCATGCCCTGAAAATCCTGCCCTCAAGCTCATGCACTGAAACTCATGCACTGAAACTCATGCCCTGAATCTGAAGCCCTGAAACTCCTGTCCTGAATCTCATGCCCTGAAACTCATCCCCTGAATCTCATGACCTGAAACTCCTGCGCTGAAACTCATGCCATGAATCTCATATCCTGAAACTCACGCCCTGAATTACATGCTCTGAAACTCCTGCCCTGAAACTCATGCCCAGAAACTCATGCCCTGAATCTCATGCCCTGAAACTCAAGCCCTGATTCTCCTGCCCTGAAGCTCATGCCCTGAATCTCATGCCCTGAAACTTCTGCGCTGAAACTCATGCACTGAAACTCATGCCCTGAATCACATGACGTTAAACTCAAGCCGTGAATCTCCTGCCCTGAAACTCATGCCCTGATTCTCATGCTCTGAAACTCCTGCCCTGAAACTCATGCACTGAAAGTCATGCCCTGAATCTCCTGCCCTGAAACTGCTGCCCTGAATCTCAAGCCCTGAAACCACAGACCTGAAACCCATGCCCTGAAACTCATGTCGTGAATCTCATGCCCTGAAACTCATGTCCTGAATCTCATGCCCTAAAACTTATGCCCTGAAACTCATGCCCTGAATCTCATGCCGTGAAACTCCTGCCCTCAAACTCATGCACTGAAACTCATGCTCTGAATCTCCTGCCCTGAATCTCATGCCCTGAAACTTCTGCCCTGAAACTCATGCACTGAATCTCAGGCGCTAAATCTCATTACCTTAAACTCAAGCCGTGAATCTCCTGGATAGAAACTCATGTCCTGAAACTCAAGCCCTGTTTCTCCTGCCCTGAAACTCCTGCCCTGAAACTCCTGCACTGAAATACTTGCCCTAAAACACCTGCCTTGAAACTCAAGCCCCGAATCTCATGCCCTGAATCTCCTGCCCTGAATCTCCTGCCTTGAAACTCATGCCCTGAATCTCATGCCCTGAAACTCTTGCACTGAAACACCTACCCTAATACTCATGCCCTGAATCTCATGCCGTGAAACTCATGCATTGAAACTCCTGCCCTGTAACTGATGCACTGAATCACATGAACTGAAACTCATGCCCTGAACCTCATGCCCTGAAAGTCAAGCCCTAAATCTCATACCCTGAAACTCCTGCCCTGAAACTGATGCACTGAAACTCATGCACTTAAACTCATGCCCTGAATCTCATGCCTTGAAACTCCTGTCCTGAATTTCATTCCCTGAAACTCATACCCTGAATCTCATGCCCTGAAACTCCTGCACTGAAACTCACGCCCTGAATTACATGACCTGAAACTCCTGCCCTGAAAATCATGCCCTGAAACTCATGCCCTGAATCTCATGCCCTGAATCTTCTGCCATGAAACTCATGCACTGAATCTCATGAGCTAAATCTCATGACCTTAAAATCAAGCCGTGAATCTCCTGCCCTGAAAATCATGCCCTGAATCTCATGTTCTGAAACTCATGCCCTGAATCTCATGCCCTGAAACTCAAGCCCTGATTCTCATGCCCGGAAACTCATGCCCCGAAAATTCTGCCCTGAAACTCATGCACTGAATCTCATGCGCTAAATCTCATGACCTTAAACACAAGCCGTGAATCTCCTGCCCTGAAACTCATGCCCTGAATCTCATGGTCTGAAACTCCTGCCCTGAAACTCATGCACTGAAAGACATGCCCTGAAACTCTTGCACTGAAACAACTGCCCTGAACCGCCTGCCATGAATCTCCTGCCCTGAAACTGCTGCCCTGAATCTCAAGCCCTGAAACCGCAGACCTGAAACCCATGCCCTGAAACTCATGTCCTGAAACTCATGCCCTGAAACTCATGCCCTGAAACTCCTGCCCTGAATCTCGTGCCTTGAAACTCATGCCCTGATTCTCATGCCCTGAATCTGCTGCCCTTAATCTCCTGCCTTGAAGCTCATGCCCCAATCTCATGCCCTCAAACTCTTGCACTGAAACACTTACCCTAAAACACATGCCCTGAATGTCATGCCCTGAAATTCCTGCCCTGAAACTCATGCCCTGATTCACATGCCCTGAAACTCTTGCACTGAAACACTTACCCTAAAACACATGCCCTGAATGTCATGTCCTGAAACTCCTACCCTGAAACTCACGCCCTGAAACTCATGCCCTGAATCTCCTGCCCTGAAACTCATGCCCTGAATCTCATGCCCTGAAACTTCTGCCCTGAAACTCATGCACTGAATCTCATGCCCTGAAACTCTTGCACTGAAACACCTACCCAAGTACTCATGCCCTGAATCTCATGCCGTGAAACTCATGCACTGAAACTCCTTTCCTGTAACTGATGCCAAGAATCACATGCACTGAAACTCATGCACTGAACCTCATGCCCTGAAACTGAAGCCCTGAATCTCATGCACTGAAACTCATGCCCTAAATCTCATACCCTGAAACTCCTGCCCTTAAACTCATGCACTGAAACTCATGCCCTGAATCTCATGCCTTGAAACTCCTGTGCTGAATCTCATGCCCTGAAACTCATACCCTGAAGCTCATGCCCTGAAACTCATGCACTGAATCTCATGCGCTAAATCTCATGACCTTAAACTCAAGCCGTGAATCTTCTGCCCTGAAACTCATGCCCAGAATCTCATGCTTTGAAACTCCTGCCCTGAAACTCATGCACTGAAAGACATGCCCTGAAACTCTTGCACTGAAACTCCTGCACTGAAACACCTGCCCTGATCCGCCTGCCATGAATCTCCTGCCCTGAAACTGCTGCCCTGAATCTCAAGCCCTGAAATCACAGACCTGAAACCCATGCCCTGAAACTCATGTCCTGATTCTCATGCCCTGAAACTCTTGCACTGAAACACCTACCCTAAAACACATGCCCTGAATGTCATGTCCTGAAACACCAACCCTGAAACTCACGCCCTAAAACACATGCCCTGAATTTCCTGCCCTGAAATTCCTGCCCTGAAACTCATGCCCTGAATCTCATGCCCTGAAACTCTTGCACTGAAACACCTACCCTAATACTCATGCCCTGAATCTTATGCCCGGAATCTCATGCCGTGAAACTCATGCACTGAAACTCATGCCCTGTAACTGATGCCCTGAATGACATGCACAGCAACTCATGCACTGAAACTCCTGCCCTGTAACTGATGCCCTGAATGACATGCACAGAAACTCATGCCCTGAACCTCATGCCCTGAATCTCATGCGCTGAAACTCCTGCACTGAAACTCATGCCATGAATCTCATATCCTGAAACTCACGCCCAGAATTACATGCGCTGAAACTCCTGCCCTGAAAATCATGCCCTGAAACTCAAGCCCTGATTCTCCTGCTCTGAAACTCATGCCCTGAATCTCATGCCCTGAAACATCTGCCCTGAAACTCATGCACTGAAGCTCATGCGCTAAATCTCATGACCTTAAACACAAGCCGTGAATCTCCTGCCCTGAAGCTCATGCCCTGAATCTCATGCTCTGAAACTCATGCCCTGAATCTCATGCCCTGAATCTCAAGCCCTGATTCTCATGCCCTGAAACTTCTGCCCTTAAACTCATGCACTGAATCTCATGCGCTAAATCTCATGACCTTAAACTCAAGCCGTGAATCTCCTGCCCTGAAACTCATGCCCTGAATCTCATGCTCTGAAACGCCTGCCCTGAAACTCATGCCCTGAATCTCATGCCCTGAAACTCTTGCACTGAAACACCTACCCTAAAACTCATGCCCTGAATCTCATGCTCTGAAACTCCTGCCCTGAAACTCATGCACTGAAAGACATGCCCTGAAACTCTTGCACTGAACCTCTTGCACTGAAACACCTGCTCTGAATCTCATGCCCTGAAACTGCTGCCCTGAATCTCAAGCCCTGAAACCACAGACCTGAAACCCAAGCCCTGAAACTCATGTCCTGAATCTCATGCCCTGAAACTCATGCCCTGAAACTCATGCACTGAAACTCATGCTCTGAATCTCCTGCCCTGAAACTCCTGCACTGAAACACGTGCCCTAAAACACCTACCTTGAAACTCAAGCCCCGAATTTCATGCCCTGAATCTCCTGCCCTGAATCTCCTGCCTTGAAACTCATGCCCTGAATCTCATGCCCTCAAACTCTTGCACTGAAACACCTGCCCTAAAACACATGCCCTGAATGTCATGCCCTGAAATTCCTGCCCTGAAACTCATGCCCTGATTCTCATGCCCTGAAACTCTTGCACTGAAACACCTACCCTAAAACACATGCCCTGAATGTCATGTCCTGAAACTCCTACCCTGAAACTCACGCCCTGAAACTCATGCCCTGAATCTCCTGCCCTGAAACTCAAGCCCTGATTCTCCTGCCCTGAAACTCATGCCCTGAATCTCATGCGCTAAATCTCATGATCTTAAACTCAAGCCGTGATTCTCCTGGACTGAAACTCATGTCCTGAATCTCAAGCTCTGAAACGACAGCCCTGAAACTCATGCACTGAATCTCATGCGCTAAATCTCATGACCTTAAACTCAAGCCGTGAATCTCCTGGACTGAAACTCATGTCCTGAATCTCAAGCTCTGAAACTACTGCCCTGAAACTCCTGCACTGAAATACGTGCCCTAAAACACCTGCCTTGAAACTCAAGCACCGAATCTCATGCCCTGAATCTCCTGCCCTGAATCTCCTACCTTGAAACTCATGCCCTGAATCTCATGCCCTGAAACTCTTGCACTGAAACACCTACCTTAATACTCATGCCCTGAATCTTATGCCCTGAATCTCATAGCCTGAAACTCCTGCCCTGAAACTCATGCACTGAAACTCATGCCCTGAATCACATGCCCTAAAACTCCTGCCCTGAATCATCTGCCCAGAAACTCATGCCCTGAATCACATGCCCTGAAATTCCTGCCCTGAAACTCAAGCCCTGATTCTACTGCCCTGAAGCTCATGCCCTGAATCTCATGCCCTGAATCTCATGCCCTGAAACTTCTGCGCTGAAACTCCTGCACTGAATCTCATGCGCTATATCTCATGACCTTAAACTCAAGCCGTGAATCTCCTGCCCTGAAACTCATGCCCTGAATCTCATGCTCTGAAACTCCTGCCCTGAAACTCAGGCACTGAAAGACACGCCCTGAAACTCTTGCACTGAACCTCTTGCACTGAAACACCTGCCCTGAATCTCAAGCCCTGCAACCACAGACCTGAAACCCATGCCCTGAAACTCATGTCGTGAATCTCATGCCCTGAAACTCATGTCCTAAATCTCATGCCCTAAAACTTATGCCCTGAAACTCATGCCCTGAATCTCATGCCGTGAAACTCCTGCCCTCAAACTCATGCACTGAAACTCATGCTCTGAATCTCCTGCCCTGAAACTCCTGCATTGAAACTCATGCCCCGAATTTCATGCCCTGAAACTCTTGCACTGAAACACCTGCCCTAAAACACATGCCGTGAATGTCATGCCCTGAAATTCCTGCCCTGATACTCATGCCCTGATTCTCATGCCCTGAAACTCCTGCCCTGAAACTCAAGCCCTGATTCTCCTGCCCTGAAACTCATGCTCTGAATCTCATGCCCTGAAACTCATGCCCTGAATCTCATGCTCTGAAACTCCTGCCCTGAATCAAATGCCCTGAAACTCATGCCCTGAAACTACTGCACTGAAACTCATGTCCTGAATCTCATGCCCTGAAACTGCTGCCCTGAATATCATGCCATGAATCTCATATCCTGAAACTCATGCCCTGAATTACATGCCCTGAAACTCTTTCACTGAAACTCTTGCCCTGAATCTTATGCCCTGAATATCATGCCCTGAAACTCAAACCCTGAATCACCTGCCCTGAAACTCATGCCCTGAATCTCATACCCTGAAACTCCTGCCCTGAAACTCTTGCACTGAAACTCATGCCCTGAATCACATGCCCTAAAACTTATGCCCTGAAACTCATGCCCTGAATCTCATGCCGTGAAACTCCTGCCCTCAAACTCATGCACTGAAACTCATGCTCTGAATCTCATGCCCTGAAACTCCTGCCCTCAAACTCATACACTGAAACTCATGCACTGAAACTCATGCCCTGAGTCTCATGCCTTGAAACTCCAGTCCTGAATCTCATGCCCTGAAACTCATGCCCTGAATCTCATGCCCTGAAACTCCTGCACTGAAACTCATGCCCTAAATCTCATACCCTGAAACTCCTGCCCTGAAACTCATGCACTGAAACTCATGCCCTGAATCACATGCCTGAAAACTCCTGCCCTGAATCATCTGCCCAGAAACTCATTATCTGAATCACATGCCCTTAAATTCCTGCCCTGAATCTCATGCCTTGAAACTCATGCCCTGAATCTCATGCCCTGAAAATCCTGCCCTCAAGCTCATGCACTGAAACTCATGCACTGAAACTCATGCCCTGAATCTGAAGCCCTGAAACTCCTGTCCTGAATCTCATGCCCTGAAACTCATCCCCTGAATCTCATGACCTGAAACTCCTGCGCTGAAACTCATGCCATGAATCTCATATCCTGAAACTCACGCCCTGAATTACATGCTCTGAAACTCCTGCCCTGAAACTCATGCCCAGAAACTCATGCCCTGAATCTCATGCCCTGAAACTCAAGCCCTGATTCTCCTGCCCTGAAGCTCATGCCCTGAATCTCATGCCCTGAAACTTCTGCGCTGAAACTCATGCACTGAAACTCATGCCCTGAATCACATGACGTTAAACTCAAGCCGTGAATCTCCTGCCCTGAAACTCATGCCCTGATTCTCATGCTCTGAAACTCCTGCCCTGAAACTCATGCACTGAAAGTCATGCCCTGAATCTCCTGCCCTGAAACTGCTGCCCTGAATCTCAAGCCCTGAAACCACAGACCTGAAACCCATGCCCTGAAACTCATGTCGTGAATCTCATGCCCTGAAACTCATGTCCTGAATCTCATGCCCTAAAACTTATGCCCTGAAACTCATGCCCTGAATCTCATGCCGTGAAACTCCTGCCCTCAAACTCATGCACTGAAACTCATGCTCTGAATCTCCTGCCCTGAATCTCATGCCCTGAAACTTCTGCCCTGAAACTCATGCACTGAATCTCAGGCGCTAAATCTCATTACCTTAAACTCAAGCCGTGAATCTCCTGGATAGAAACTCATGTCCTGAAACTCAAGCCCTGTTTCTCCTGCCCTGAAACTCCTGCCCTGAAACTCCTGCACTGAAATACTTGCCCTAAAACACCTGCCTTGAAACTCAAGCCCCGAATCTCATGCCCTGAATCTCCTGCCCTGAATCTCCTGCCTTGAAACTCATGCCCTGAATCTCATGCCCTGAAACTCTTGCACTGAAACACCTACCCTAATACTCATGCCCTGAATCTCATGCCGTGAAACTCATGCATTGAAACTCCTGCCCTGTAACTGATGCACTGAATCACATGAACTGAAACTCATGCCCTGAACCTCATGCCCTGAAAGTCAAGCCCTAAATCTCATACCCTGAAACTCCTGCCCTGAAACTGATGCACTGAAACTCATGCACTTAAACTCATGCCCTGAATCTCATGCCTTGAAACTCCTGTCCTGAATTTCATTCCCTGAAACTCATACCCTGAATCTCATGCCCTGAAACTCCTGCACTGAAACTCACGCCCTGAATTACATGACCTGAAACTCCTGCCCTGAAAATCATGCCCTGAAACTCATGCCCTGAATCTCATGCCCTGAATCTTCTGCCATGAAACTCATGCACTGAATCTCATGAGCTAAATCTCATGACCTTAAAATCAAGCCGTGAATCTCCTGCCCTGAAAATCATGCCCTGAATCTCATGTTCTGAAACTCATGCCCTGAATCTCATGCCCTGAAACTCAAGCCCTGATTCTCATGCCCGGAAACTCATGCCCCGAAAATTCTGCCCTGAAACTCATGCACTGAATCTCATGCGCTAAATCTCATGACCTTAAACACAAGCCGTGAATCTCCTGCCCTGAAACTCATGCCCTGAATCTCATGGTCTGAAACTCCTGCCCTGAAACTTATGCCCTGAAACTCATGCCCTGAATCTCATGCCGTGAAACTCCTGCCCTCAAACTCATGCACTGAAACTCATGCTCTGAATCTCCTGCCCTGAAACTCCTGCATTGAAACTCATGCCCCGAATTTCATGCCCTGAAACTCTTGCACTGAAACACCTGCCCTAAAACACATGCCGTGAATGTCATGCCCTGAAATTCCTGCCCTGATACTCATGCCCTGATTCTCATGCCCTGAAACTCCTGCCCTGAAACTCAAGCCCTGATTCTCCTGCCCTGAAACTCATGCTCTGAATCTCATGCCCTGAAACTCATGCCCTGAATCTCATGCTCTGAAACTCCTGCCCTGAATCAAATGCCCTGAAACTCATGCCCTGAAACTACTGCACTGAAACTCATGTCCTGAATCTCATGCCCTGAAACTGCTGCCCTGAATATCATGCCATGAATCTCATATCCTGAAACTCATGCCCTGAATTACATGCCCTGAAACTCTTTCACTGAAACTCTTGCCCTGAATCTTATGCCCTGAATATCATGCCCTGAAACTCAAACCCTGAATCACCTGCCCTGAAACTCATGCCCTGAATCTCATACCCTGAAACTCCTGCCCTGAAACTCTTGCACTGAAACTCATGCCCTGAATCACATGCCCTAAAACTTATGCCCTGAAACTCATGCCCTGAATCTCATGCCGTGAAACTCCTGCCCTCAAACTCATGCACTGAAACTCATGCTCTGAATCTCATGCCCTGAAACTCCTGCCCTCAAACTCATACACTGAAACTCATGCACTGAAACTCATGCCCTGAGTCTCATGCCTTGAAACTCCAGTCCTGAATCTCATGCCCTGAAACTCATGCCCTGAATCTCATGCCCTGAAACTCCTGCACTGAAACTCATGCCCTAAATCTCATACCCTGAAACTCCTGCCCTGAAACTCATGCACTGAAACTCATGCCCTGAATCACATGCCTGAAAACTCCTGCCCTGAATCATCTGCCCAGAAACTCATTATCTGAATCACATGCCCTTAAATTCCTGCCCTGAATCTCATGCCTTGAAACTCATGCCCTGAATCTCATGCCCTGAAAATCCTGCCCTCAAGCTCATGCACTGAAACTCATGCACTGAAACTCATGCCCTGAATCTGAAGCCCTGAAACTCCTGTCCTGAATCTCATGCCCTGAAACTCATCCCCTGAATCTCATGACCTGAAACTCCTGCGCTGAAACTCATGCCATGAATCTCATATCCTGAAACTCACGCCCTGAATTACATGCTCTGAAACTCCTGCCCTGAAACTCATGCCCAGAAACTCATGCCCTGAATCTCATGCCCTGAAACTCAAGCCCTGATTCTCCTGCCCTGAAGCTCATGCCCTGAATCTCATGCCCTGAAACTTCTGCGCTGAAACTCATGCACTGAAACTCATGCCCTGAATCACATGACGTTAAACTCAAGCCGTGAATCTCCTGCCCTGAAACTCATGCCCTGATTCTCATGCTCTGAAACTCCTGCCCTGAAACTCATGCACTGAAAGTCATGCCCTGAATCTCCTGCCCTGAAACTGCTGCCCTGAATCTCAAGCCCTGAAACCACAGACCTGAAACCCATGCCCTGAAACTCATGTCGTGAATCTCATGCCCTGAAACTCATGTCCTGAATCTCATGCCCTAAAACTTATGCCCTGAAACTCATGCCCTGAATCTCATGCCGTGAAACTCCTGCCCTCAAACTCATGCACTGAAACTCATGCTCTGAATCTCCTGCCCTGAATCTCATGCCCTGAAACTTCTGCCCTGAAACTCATGCACTGAATCTCAGGCGCTAAATCTCATTACCTTAAACTCAAGCCGTGAATCTCCTGGATAGAAACTCATGTCCTGAAACTCAAGCCCTGTTTCTCCTGCCCTGAAACTCCTGCCCTGAAACTCCTGCACTGAAATACTTGCCCTAAAACACCTGCCTTGAAACTCAAGCCCCGAATCTCATGCCCTGAATCTCCTGCCCTGAATCTCCTGCCTTGAAACTCATGCCCTGAATCTCATGCCCTGAAACTCTTGCACTGAAACACCTACCCTAATACTCATGCCCTGAATCTCATGCCGTGAAACTCATGCATTGAAACTCCTGCCCTGTAACTGATGCACTGAATCACATGAACTGAAACTCATGCCCTGAACCTCATGCCCTGAAAGTCAAGCCCTAAATCTCATACCCTGAAACTCCTGCCCTGAAACTGATGCACTGAAACTCATGCACTTAAACTCATGCCCTGAATCTCATGCCTTGAAACTCCTGTCCTGAATTTCATTCCCTGAAACTCATACCCTGAATCTCATGCCCTGAAACTCCTGCACTGAAACTCACGCCCTGAATTACATGACCTGAAACTCCTGCCCTGAAAATCATGCCCTGAAACTCATGCCCTGAATCTCATGCCCTGAAACTCAAGCCCTGATTCTCATGCCCGGAAACTCATGCCCCGAAAATTCTGCCCTGAAACTCATGCACTGAATCTCATGCGCTAAATCTCATGACCTTAAACACAAGCCGTGAATCTCCTGCCCTGAAACTCATGCCCTGAATCTCATGGTCTGAAACTCCTGCCCTGAAACTCATGCACTGAAAGACATGCCCTGAAACTCTTGCACTGAAACAACTGCCCTGAACCGCCTGCCATGAATCTCCTGCCCTGAAACTGCTGCCCTGAATCTCAAGCCCTGAAACCGCAGACCTGAAACCCATGCCCTGAAACTCATGTCCTGAAACTCATGCCCTGAAACTCATGCCCTGAAACTCCTGCCCTGAATCTCGTGCCTTGAAACTCATGCCCTGATTCTCATGCCCTGAATCTGCTGCCCTTAATCTCCTGCCTTGAAGCTCATGCCCCAATCTCATGCCCTCAAACTCTTGCACTGAAACACTTACCCTAAAACACATGCCCTGAATGTCATGCCCTGAAATTCCTGCCCTGAAACTCATGCCCTGATTCACATGCCCTGAAACTCTTGCACTGAAACACTTACCCTAAAACACATGCCCTGAATGTCATGTCCTGAAACTCCTACCCTGAAACTCACGCCCTGAAACTCATGCCCTGAATCTCCTGCCCTGAAACTCATGCCCTGAATCTCATGCCCTGAAACTTCTGCCCTGAAACTCATGCACTGAATCTCATGCCCTGAAACTCTTGCACTGAAACACCTACCCAAGTACTCATGCCCTGAATCTCATGCCGTGAAACTCATGCACTGAAACTCCTTTCCTGTAACTGATGCCAAGAATCACATGCACTGAAACTCATGCACTGAACCTCATGCCCTGAAACTGAAGCCCTGAATCTCATGCACTGAAACTCATGCCCTAAATCTCATACCCTGAAACTCCTGCCCTTAAACTCATGCACTGAAACTCATGCCCTGAATCTCATGCCTTGAAACTCCTGTGCTGAATCTCATGCCCTGAAACTCATACCCTGAAGCTCATGCCCTGAAACTCATGCACTGAATCTCATGCGCTAAATCTCATGACCTTAAACTCAAGCCGTGAATCTTCTGCCCTGAAACTCATGCCCAGAATCTCATGCTTTGAAACTCCTGCCCTGAAACTCATGCACTGAAAGACATGCCCTGAAACTCTTGCACTGAAACTCCTGCACTGAAACACCTGCCCTGATCCGCCTGCCATGAATCTCCTGCCCTGAAACTGCTGCCCTGAATCTCAAGCCCTGAAATCACAGACCTGAAACCCATGCCCTGAAACTCATGTCCTGATTCTCATGCCCTGAAACTCTTGCACTGAAACACCTACCCTAAAACACATGCCCTGAATGTCATGTCCTGAAACACCAACCCTGAAACTCACGCCCTAAAACACATGCCCTGAATTTCCTGCCCTGAAATTCCTGCCCTGAAACTCATGCCCTGAATCTCATGCCCTGAAACTCTTGCACTGAAACACCTACCCTAATACTCATGCCCTGAATCTTATGCCCGGAATCTCATGCCGTGAAACTCATGCACTGAAACTCATGCCCTGTAACTGATGCCCTGAATGACATGCACAGCAACTCATGCACTGAAACTCCTGCCCTGTAACTGATGCCCTGAATGACATGCACAGAAACTCATGCCCTGAACCTCATGCCCTCAATCTCATGCGCTGAAACTCCTGCACTGAAACTCATGCCATGAATCTCATATCCTGAAACTCACGCCCAGAATTACATGCGCTGAAACTCCTGCCCTGAAAATCATGCCCTGAAACTCAAGCCCTGATTCTCCTGCTCTGAAACTCATGCCCTGAATCTCATGCCCTGAAACATCTGCCCTGAAACTCATGCACTGAAGCTCATGCGCTAAATCTCATGACCTTAAACACAAGCCGTGAATCTCCTGCCCTGAAGCTCATGCCCTGAATCTCATGCTCTGAAACTCATGCCCTGAATCTCATGCCCTGAATCTCAAGCCCTGATTCTCATGCCCTGAAACTTCTGCCCTTAAACTCATGCACTGAATCTCATGCGCTAAATCTCATGACCTTAAATTCAAGCCGTGAATCTCCTGCCCTGAAACTCATGCCCTGAATCTCATGCTCTGAAACGCCTGCCCTGAAACTCATGCCCTGAATCTCATGCCCTGAAACTCTTGCACTGAAACACCTACCCTAAAACTCATGCCCTGAATCTCATGCTCTGAAACTCCTGCCCTGAAACTCATGCACTGAAAGACATGCCCTGAAACTCTTGCACTGAACCTCTTGCACTGAAACACCTGCTCTGAATCTCATGCCCTGAAACTGCTGCCCTGAATCTCAAGCCCTGAAACCACAGACCTGAAACCCAAGCCCTGAAACTCATGTCCTGAATCTCATGCCCTGAAACTCATGCCCTGAAACTCATGCACTGAAACTCATGCTCTGAATCTCCTGCCCTGAAACTCCTGCACTGAAACACGTGCCCTAAAACACCTACCTTGAAACTCAAGCCCCGAATTTCATGCCCTGAATCTCCTGCCCTGAATCTCCTGCCTTGAAACTCATGCCCTGAATCTCATGCCCTCAAACTCTTGCACTGAAACACCTGCCCTAAAACACATGCCCTGAATGTCATGCCCTGAAATTCCTGCCCTGAAACTCATGCCCTGATTCTCATGCCCTGAAACTCTTGCACTGAAACACCTACCCTAAAACACATGCCCTGAATGTCATGTCCTGAAACTCCTACCCTGAAACTCACGCCCTGAAACTCATGCCCTGAATCTCCTGCCCTGAAACTCAAGCCCTGATTCTCCTGCCCTGAAACTCATGCCCTGAATCTCATGCGCTAAATCTCATGATCTTAAACTCAAGCCGTGATTCTCCTGGACTGAAACTCATGTCCTGAATCTCAAGCTCTGAAACGACAGCCCTGAAACTCATGCACTGAATCTCATGCGCTAAATCTCATGACCTTAAACTCAAGCCGTGAATCTCCTGGACTGAAACTCATGTCCTGAATCTCAAGCTCTGAAACTACTGCCCTGAAACTCCTGCACTGAAATACGTGCCCTAAAACACCTGCCTTGAAACTCAAGCACCGAATCTCATGCCCTGAATCTCCTGCCCTGAATCTCCTACCTTGAAACTCATGCCCTGAATCTCATGCCCTGAAACTCTTGCACTGAAACACCTACCTTAATACTCATGCCCTGAATCTTATGCCCTGAATCTCATAGCCTGAAACTCCTGCCCTGAAACTCATGCACTGAAACTCATGCCCTGAATCACATGCCCTAAAACTCCTGCCCTGAATCATCTGCCCAGAAACTCATGCCCTGAATCACATGCCCTGAAATTCCTGCCCTGAAACTCAAGCCCTGATTCTACTGCCCTGAAGCTCATGCCCTGAATCTCATGCCCTGAATCTCATGCCCTGAAACTTCTGCGCTGAAACTCCTGCACTGAATCTCATGCGCTATATCTCATGACCTTAAACTCAAGCCGTGAATCTCCTGCCCTGAAACTCATGCCCTGAATCTCATGCTCTGAAACTCCTGCCCTGAAACTCAGGCACTGAAAGACACGCCCTGAAACTCTTGCACTGAACCTCTTGCACTGAAACACCTGCCCTGAATCTCAAGCCCTGCAACCACAGACCTGAAACCCATGCCCTGAAACTCATGTCGTGAATCTCATGCCCTGAAACTCATGTCCTAAATCTCATGCCCTAAAACTTATGCCCTGAAACTCATGCCCTGAATCTCATGCCGTGAAACTCCTGCCCTCAAACTCATGCACTGAAACTCATGCTCTGAATCTCCTGCCCTGAAACTCCTGCATTGAAACTCATGCCCCGAATTTCATGCCCTGAAACTCTTGCACTGAAATACCTGCCCTAAAACACATGCCGTGAATGTCATGCCCTGAAATTCCTGCCCTGATACTCATGCCCTGATTCTCATGCCCTGAAACTCCTGCCCTGAAACTCAAGCCCTGATTCTCCTGCCCTGAAACTCATGCTCTGAATCTCATGCCCTGAAACTCATGCCCTGAATCTCATGCTCTGAAACTCCTGCCCTGAAACTCAGGCACTGAAAGACACGCCCTGAAACTCTTGCACTGAACCTCTTGCACTGAAACACCTGCCCTGAATCTCAAGCCCTGCAACCACAGACCTGAAACCCATGCCCTGAAACTCATGTCGTGAATCTCATGCCCTGAAACTCATGTCCTAAATCTCATGCCCTAAAACTTATGCCCTGAAACTCATGCCCTGAATCTCATGCCGTGAAACTCCTGCCCTCAAACTCATGCACTGAAACTCATGCTCTGAATCTCCTGCCCTGAAACTCCTGCATTGAAACTCATGCCCCGAATTTCATGCCCTGAAACTCTTGCACTGAAACACCTGCCCTAAAACACATGCCCTGAATGTCATGCCCTGAAATTCCTGCCCTGAAACTCATGCCCTGATTCTCATGCCCTGAAACTCCTGCCCTGAAACTCAAGCCCTGATTCTCCTGCCCTGAAACTCATGCTCTGAATCTCATGCCCTGAAACTTCTGCCCTGAAACTCATGCACTGAATCTCATGCGCTAAATCACATGACCTTAAACTCAAGCCGTGAATCTCCTGGACTGAAACTCATGTCCTGAATCTCAAGCTCTGAAACTTCTGCCCTGAAACTCCTGCCCTGAAACTCCTGCACTGAAATACTTGCCCTAAAACACCTGCCTTGAAACTCAAGACCCGAATCACATGCCTTGAATCTCCTGCCCTGAATCTCCTGCCTTGAAACTCATGCCCCGAATTTCATGCCCTGAAACTCTTGCACTGAAACACCTGCCTAAAACACATGCCCTGAATGTCATGCCCTGAAATTCCTGCCCTGATACTCATGCCCTGATTCTCATGCCCTGAAACTCCTGCCCTGAAACTCAAGCCCTGATTCTCCTGCCCTGAAACTCATGCTCTGAATCTCATGCCCTGAAACTTCTGCCCTGAAACTCATTCACTGAATCTCATGCGCTAAATCTCATGACCTTAAACTCAAGCCGTGAATCTCCTGCACTGAAACTCATGTCCTGAATCTCAAGCTCTGAAACTTCTGCCCTGAAACTCCTGCACTGAAATACTTGCCCTAAAACACCTGCCTTGAAACTCAAGCCCCGAATCTCATGCCTTGAATCTCCTGCCCTGAATCTCCTGCCTTGAAACTCATGCCCTGAATCTCATGCCCTGAAACTCTTGCACTGAAACACCTACCCTAATACTCATGCCCTGAATCTCATGTCGTGAAAGTCATGCACTGAAACTCCTGCCCTGTAACTGATGCCCTGAATCACATGAACTGAAACTCATGCCCTGAACCTCATGCCCTGAAAGTCAAGCCCTGAATCTCATGCACTGAAACTCATGCCCTAAATCTCATACCCTGAAACTCCTGCCCTGAAACTCATGCACTGAAACTCATGCACTTAAACTCATGCCCTGAATCTCATGCCTTGAAACTCCTGTCCTGAATCTCATTCCCTGAAACTCATACCCTGAATCTCATGCCCTGAAACTCCTGCACTGAAACTCATGCCATGAATCTCATATCCTGAAACTCACGCCCTGAATTACATGCGCTGAAACTCCTGCCCTGAATCTCATGCCCTGAAACTCAAGCCCTGATTCTCCTGCCCTGAAACTCATGCCCTGAATCTCATGCCCTGAAACTTCTGCCTTGAAACTCATGCACTGAATCTCATGCGCTAAATCTCATGACCTTAAACTCAAGCCGTGAATCTCCTGCCCTGAAACTCATGCCCTGAATCTCATGCTCTGACACGCCTGCCCTGAAACTCATGCCCTGAATCTCATGCCCTGAAACTCTTGCACTGAAACACCTACCCTAAAACTCATGCCCTGAATCTCATGCTCTGAAACTCCTGCCCTGAAACTCATGCACTGAAAGACATGCCCTGAAACTCTTGCACTGAACCTCTTGCACTGAAACACCTGCCCTGAATCTCAAGCCCTGAAACCACAGACCTGAAACCCATGCCCTGAAACTCATGTCGTGAATCTCATGCTCTGAAACTCATGTCCTGAATCTCATGCCCTGAAACTCATGCACTGAAACTCATGCTCTGAATCTCCTGCCCTGAAACTCCTGCATTGAAACACGTGCCCTAAAACACCTGCCTTGAAAATCATGCCCCGAATTTCATGCCCTGAAACTCTTGCACTGAAACACCTGCCCTAAAACACATGCCGTGAATGTCATGCCCT